>NC_058136.1:19189043-19385614 GCF_016433145.1 Gracilinanus agilis | reverse complement strand
TCTTTCTTTCTTTCTTTCTTTCTTTCTTTCTTTCTTTCTTTCTTTCTTTCTTTCTTTCTTTCTCTCTTTCTCTCCCTCCCTCCTTCTCTTTCTTTCTATCTTTCTTTCTTCCTTTCTCTCTCTCTTTTCTTTTAAAAGTTATTATTGTCTATCTTATAATCAATACTAAATATTGGTTCCAAGGGAAAAGAATGGAAATGGTTAGGCAAATGGGATTAAGTGACTTGCCCAGGGTCACCCAGCTAGAAAGTGTCTGAGATCAAATTTGGAGCCAGGATCTCTTGTCTAGAGGCCTGACTTGCTATCCACTGAGCCACCTGGCCACTATTTTCCATAGCTGATTAGAAGCCCTTTGAGAGCAAAGATTATTTTTTTATTTGTCTATTTTCCATAGGGTCTGACATATAGTAGGTCCTTAATAAAAACTTGTCTAACTGAATAAAACTGGGCATGGCCTTCAAACGGAAAATGTTTCTTAATGTGGTAGGCCAGGGATTCAGCCAGAAAATTGTGGAGCAAGTTAAAGGAGGAAATATGATCGAGCTAACTCAAACCGGTAGAGATTCTTAACTGCCTTGACCCCATCCCTAAACAGAGGGCTGTACCTTAAAGATTGATGTCTGCCCAAAGAAACCAAACAAGATCTTCTGTAAGTTGAAAGGAATTCTCTCCTTCAGGGATTTAGGCAAATATATGGAGGCCAAAGTTGTCCTCTCAGGGGTATTGCCTAGATAGACCTGTGGAGGGAGACCTTAAAATGAGGGAAGCTGTGAAAAAGCTTTCCTTGGTGAGAGGGGCCCCCAAGTCCAGCATGATGGCAGCCATCCCATGTGGCCTTTAGAAGGAAGTCATTTTCTTCCTAAAATGCGTACCCCCTTCTCCC
Source organism: Gracilinanus agilis (assembly GCF_016433145.1). Classification (NCBI taxonomy): domain Eukaryota; kingdom Metazoa; phylum Chordata; class Mammalia; order Didelphimorphia; family Didelphidae; genus Gracilinanus; species Gracilinanus agilis. The sequence continues at coordinate 19,384,731 of NC_058136.1, read as the reverse complement.
ACATACATCACATGCACCCTGGGAATAATTAAATGATCCCTTGGCACACCAGTGAAGAAAGGTGTCCATGTAGAGTCTTCTTCCCCGAATCTGTCATCCGGTGCCCCTGGCTTACACTCACCTCAGGGTCTACACCTTCCTCATAGTAGTGAATGCTGAAGGACACGCCTTCAAATTCCTCGTCTGTGTGAAGCACAGCTAAAGCCATTGTAGCCACAGTTACATTGGCGGTCTTTCCGGAAAACTCCATCTTATAGCCTACCTGCTCAATTGTCCTCAAGATCCTTTCAAGGAAAAAAAAAACACCATTAGGGATATTTACTAGCAAGCATTTATAAAGTGCTTTAAGGTTCCCAAAGTGGGCTACATGCATTGCCTCTTCTGATCCATAACAACCTTGTGAGGTAAGTGCTCTTGTTCCCATTTTGCAGATGAGGAAACTGAGACTTAGAGAACCTAAGTGACTTGCCCAGAGTACACAACTAGGTAAATATCCAAGATAGGATTTGAACTCAAGTCTTCATTACTCCATATCCCAAACTATCCATGTACCACGTAGTTATAGTCATTAGCTAAAACAATTCATCAAGCAAGATTTCTTATTTTGGGAGATAAGGCAGGTTCAAGCAAGGCGGAAAATCTTCACATACAGTCCTGGCAATGGACCACGTATTTGTTATCTGAAGACTAGCCTAGGCCTGTCATACAAGAACCAGCCTAGCTAAGTTTTAGAGAGTCTCATCACCAGCAACCCGCCATCAGGGGATGAATTGTTTTTGCCCACAAGAACTCATGAATATCAGAGAGGTTGTGGTGTAGATGGGTCCAACAATACCCTCACTATTCTACTGGAGTTGGAAGATTGAACTATAATAATTCTGCAGAGAGCAGGGCAGGATGGGAGGGGTTTCCATGAATGTGGAACACTGCATATATGGGAAGGTATTTTTCTACGTAATGATTAGCTTTGCTGATTTTTTCCCATTCTTCCTCTTTTTCTTTTTAAAAAAATGTATTTGGGGGCAGCTGGGTGGCTCTGTGGATTGAGAGCCAGGCCTAGAATCAGGAGGTCCTGGGTTCAAATCTGGCTTCAGACACTTCCTGGCTGTGTGACCCTGGGCAAGTCACTTCACCCCCATTGCCTAGACTTTGCCACTCTTCTGCCTTGGAACCAAAACATAGTAATGATTCTAAGATGGAAGATAAGAGTTTTTTTTTAAATGTCTTTGTTTTATGGAAGGACTCTCTGGGAGGGTGGGAAAGGGGTACAAGAGAAAATTTATGCTATGTAAAAACAAAAAGGTATCATCTGGCCTCACATACTTCCTAGTTGTGTGACCCTGGGCAAGTCACTTAACCCTCATTGCCTTAATCTTACCATTCTTTTGTCTTAGAACCTATCCTTAGTATCAGTTGAAAGATGGAAGGTAAAGATCTTAAAAAAAAGGTTTTAATAAATTCCCCCTGCAGCCAACCTGGTGATGAGTTTTTCTGAATTTAGCTAAGCTGGTATTAGCTAGGCTCACACTAAAGTGGTATGTAAATGTCATTTACTACTACTACTAGTAATAACAATATTAGGTAGCATTTCTAGAGCATGGCAAGGCTTGCAAAGAGCTTTGTGCCCTGAAAGGTGGTTGCTATTATTATCTCCATGTTACAGGTAAGGAAACTGAGGCAAGTAGGGTTAAGTGACTTGGCCAGGGCCACACAGCTAGTAAGTGTCTGAGGCTGGATTTGAACCTGTCTTCTTGACTCCAAGTCGGGCACTCTAGCCACAGTTAGTAATAAATATTAATGAAGGGCAAGTAGAGTACAGTGGAAAGAGTGTCTTTGGAACAAGATGATCTGTGTTCGGATACTAATTCTAGCACTTAGTAGCAATATGACCTTTTTTTTAACCTCTAAGTTTGTTTCTTCGTCTGCTAGTGGGTAACAATAATGACTTCTGTCAGTATCAACGTTGTCAGTCTGAACCTGAGATTTTATTCTTTTAGGGGACTCCCAGTGTGGAAACTCCCTTTGCTGGTGCAGGTCAGCAACTCCTCCCAAACATATATTATTAGAGATTGCCAAAGGGTACTGAGGAATGAAATAATTTGTCCATGGGACCCACAGCCAATATATGTCAAAGGCACAGGACTTAAGCTTCCAAGGTCAGTTCTCTATTCTATTTACTACTCCACACTGAATGCCATTATTACTATTATCATTATTATTTTTAAGGACTCTCTGTTGTCCACTGCATCAAATCCAAACTCCTTTGGTTGTCATTCAAGGCCTTCCATAATTGTCTAGCCACACCCTGCTCCTCTACTGCTCATGCACATAAACCCTCTGTCCCAGGCCTCCTCACTGTCCCTGGTACATACCAAACTCATTCAGACTTCTACGCATTTGTTCATGGCCTTGCTAGCTTGTTTGGAATGGTTTCCCTTCTCTCCTCTCCTTCATGGCCTCTTCCTGTCTCTTAGGGTTGAGCTTAAGGTCTGCCTCCTCTGAGAAGTCATCCCTGACTACTCGAACATCCGTGGACTTTTTTAGAACCTCTACAGCTCCTATAGTCTATGGCTTGTATCTCACTTGTAATAATGATAACAGAGGGTACTTTTTCGTATCCAAAGCCCAATCCAGGGATGGAAGGAGGAAAGCCATTGCCAGGACGATCACGTTCCATCTTATAGCTGCAAGGCCTGAGGCTTGGAAAAGTTTACTGACTTGCCCACAGAGAGTGATGCCAAGAGTAAGTGTCTGGGAGTTCAATCCAGGCCTTCCTATTCCAAATCTGGGTCTTTTCTATATCTCACAGGCCTATTAGATTATATCCCTGAAGAGAGACTCATCATTCTCTCCCTGGGAACTGCTCGAGGTCAGGGGGCCATATGCTATCATTCATTTGCCTTTCGGACGCCCAGGGCAGCTCTGGAAATAGAAGTCAGTTGGATATTTGCTCATGATTGGCTGATCCATCTAGTCAGATTCTGAGATTTGGGCCGTATGATGGGGATGGATTATTCAATAATAACTCTTCACAAAAGTAGCCATTGCTTGGGACTTAAAGCCATAGAATCACAGAATTTCAGCGACAGCAGAGACTGGCTATTATGTCCAAAGCCATTCCCCAAAAGGCATGTCATACTCACAAGTGGTCATCTAACCCCTGTTTGGGGCCAGCTTGGCTCTGTTTTTTTAAGCCTCACCTTCTGTCTTAGAATCGATACTGTGTATCGGTTCCAAGGCAGAAGAGCAGGAAGGGTAGGCAATGGAGGTGAAGTGACTTGTCCAGGGTCACCCAGCTGGGAAGTGTCTGAGGCCAGATTTGAACCTAGGACCTCCCATCTCTGGGCCTGGCTCTCAATCCACTGAGCTACCCAGCTGCCCCCCAGCTCTGTCTTGAGTCCCCTTTCCAAGGCTCAGATAAGCCAGTCTGGAATAAAGTCACTGGGTTATCCAATAAATGTTTCTATGTGCCAAGCATGTAGGATACAAAGGAATCTGAAAGAAGCCCCTGCCCTTAAGGAACATGGATTCTAATGGATACTTTCTACCCAGGTAGACCCTGGGCAAACCACTTGGCCTCTTTAGGCTTCAGTTTTTACCTCCTGACCGGGATCTCTGTAGGGCTGGATGGGGCCTCAGAGGTCATTTGGCCAAACTCCCTCCCTTGGAAAAAGATAAAAATGAGGCCCAGAGAAAGTCATCACTTCTTACTTACTCATTGCTTAGGGTGTGCTGCTCAGGCTTTAATCCAGTCCCCAAAACCACATCTAGTATCTGTAATAGGACCTGTGCCAGTTTCAGGCTTAATTCATCACATTTTGAGATTTCAGACACCTTCGAAACAATTATCTTGATTTCTCTTTGGCTTAGGCTCGGGGAGTCATGTATGAGATTTAAAATGTGCTCAGCGACATCATCAGCATTCTCTAGAAGAGGTTGGAAACAGTGATGATAAAGCTATGTTAGAGTGGGGATTTTTAATGTTCTACTAACCCCCAAAAGTTTATCTTTTTTTCTGATAACTTTAAAAAAGCCCTTTACCTTCTACCTTAGAATCAATCTGTGTATTGGTTCCAAGGCAGAAGAGTGGTAAGGACTGGGCAATGGGGATTAAGTGACTTGCCCAGAATCACACAGGAAGTGTCTGAGGCCAGATTTGAACCTAGGACCCCCTCTCTTTAGACCTGGCTTTCAATCCACTGAGCCACCCAGCTGCCCCCTATTTATAACTTTTCAAAACATCACATTCATGTCCAAATAAATCCTCCATTTTCACCCACTGAGCCATCCCTTGTAACAAAGAATTTAAAAGCGGTTCTGCAAAACTAGCTAACACATTGACTGTGTCTGGCAGTATATGCAACATTCCTCACCGATCGTTCCCCACCTCTTTAATGAAGGGAGGGAGATGCCTTATCTCGACTTCTCTCCATCTCCCCTTAATCTGGACAAATAAAGAAATGTTGAGTCGGTTTGAACCAAATGAAAGTGTAGAGGGACCTTGATTTCTATCTTCCTGACAAAGTTGTGGGTAAGTCATATCTGGTCTGTCCAGGTCCTAAGAAACACGTTGAATACTGAGGCAAACCTTTTTGGACAGCGAGAGGTTCTTGAGTGATGCAAATAATCCACATCTAAAAGGAGTCCTTCTTATAAATTTGGAGATGTGTGTAAAGCCCTCCTGGCTTCAAATTGCACTAATAATTCATTTTAATACAGTCATTTTAAACTTTGCATAGTTGCTTATAATATTTCATGAACTCATTTCAATAGCAAAGATCTTTACACACATGCTAAGGATATCCCATTTTGTAGACAGAGAAATTGAGGCTCAGAGAGGTCCAGATATTTGCTCAGGGTCACTGGGTGTCAGAGTTGGGAGTTGAAATCTGATCTTGGGTCTAAGTTTCCATGACCCCCAGCAGGCATATCTTTTTTTCTATCAAGACTCCAGACCACAGAAGAAAGGGAATCAGGGACTAAATTAATGATCTATGTGAGAATTTCCTCCAGCTACACAGATTATAACTAATCTATAATTTATATTCTTCAAGAGTTTCCTGAGGCTCAGAGAGGTTAAGTGACTTGCCCAGAGTCATACAGTCAGAGGTGGGGCCAGACCTTCCTGCCTCCCTATCCAGTGCTCTATCCACCATGCTAGGCTCTTTTTGTTATTCACATGGGGAAAGAGACTTCCCTTAGAATTGTTTTGATGACAGAAAAATAGAATAGGTCCGGATTGCCTAAAGATGTGGTTTCTATGGCAACCAAATTCCTTGTACATTCTTCTTCGGCTGAGAAATTAACTATTGCTCAATATACACAATGATCACAATGATGTAAAGGAAAACATTACTAAAATGCCTCAGAACTGAGATCAATAAGTCGACCAGTCTTGACTACAGAGGTCTGATGATGAGGGATCTCTCTCCTCTTGGTAGAGAGCTACTTGGATGACAGGTGCAGAGTGAAAGATGCAATGTCAGATATGGTCAATTTTTCTTTGTTTTGCCAAACTATATGACCTTATTGCAAGAGAAAATTACATGGGAGTACTGGGAAAATAACAATAATAAAAAAATCAATAAAATATTTCGAAAAGAAATACACTGCTCCTTGGCCAGTATTTTTATCCTTCTCAAGGTAAGGTCTTTAGAATCCTATACTTCGATTTTCTTTCAATTCACTGAAGACAGATTTGATTCTTACACATAGATCAGAGCCTGGCAAGTTATGTCTAAACTGAATTTTTATAATTTGAATAACATTTCAAACATTCTGGGAGTGCTAGCTACTTAAAGGGAATTTCAATTACTCCTTTTCAAAGAGTGAATAATGATTCTCATTCCCACTCCCAGCCCCCATATTTTATCTACTCTATTAGAGTGGATGATTTAATTGGGTTTTCTAAAAGTAGGGCTTGCCTGCATTGTATGGTCCTATGTCAAGTAGCTAATCTGGCCCCAGTCATTGAATATGTGTCTAATCAACTCTCACCATCATTTATGATTATATCTTCAAGGTCAACAATCTTATCTGGAAGTGCCTGGAGCAGCTTACATTGTTTATATAGGAGAGTTCCCCAGCTAGATTTGCCATTTTCAATATCGATAGTGCTGAAAAATAAGGAGAAGGTAGGGTTATTTTTCATTCTCTTGCTGTCCTTTCTTGAGGAGCCTTGACAGGTCTGGTCTACAGATTAAAGGCAAGCTCAGTGGCTCTCTGTAATTTTTGATTCTAAGAGCTACTCTGTGACACTGCTCTTTCCTGGCTCTCTTCCTACCTATCTGAATGCTTTTTCTCAATTTCTTTTGTTGGTTCATTTTCCATTTCCAACTCAGGAATTTGCCCTGGCCCTCTTAACTTTTCTCTCTACTTTCTCTCTTTGTGATCTCATCCTTTCTTAGGGGTTCAATCATCTTCTCTTCAAGACATGATATTTGGGATGACATTTCTTTCCTGAACTCCATCTTCAGTCATCAACTGAAGGCTAGATGGCTCCTCCTGGATATTCAATAGGAATTTTAAACTTGAACACAGGCATGCATAGGTCAAAGACCAAGTACATGACCAGAGCCAGCCCGTGCTCTCTGAGTACCTGTGAACTCAACAGACACAGAATAGAAATACGGGCCACAGAGAGCATGATGAGTCAGTCATAGATGAATAAAGCATTGCCATGCATCCTATGATTCATAGAAGCTTAGACAATAGAACTGAAAGGAATCTCATAGATCACTCCCTCTCATTTTTAGATATGAGGAAAATGAGGCCTGCAGAGGTAAAGTGAATTGCCCAAGATTGCCTAGCTAGTTGGTATCAAAGCTACGATTTAAAACTAAGCCCTTTGAAGCTAAATGCAGGGTTCTTTCCATGATAGCATGCTACTACCTCTCAAGAAGAGTGATTTTTCAGGCAGAGAGTGGAGAACAAAAAGCACTAGCAAGAGAGTGACTTTTCTTCTTCTTTTTGCCTCCCCCAAATGATAATAATAATAATAGCACTTATTTAGTCCTTTAAGGTTTGCAGAGTGCTTTAAAAAATGTAATCTCACCTTAGTCTCACAACAGCTGTGGTAAGTAGGTGCTATTCTTTTTTACATTCTACAGATGAGGAAACTGAGGCAGACGGCAGTTAGGTGACTTTTCCAGAATCACACAGCTAGTGATTGTCTGGGACTAGATTTGAACTTAGCTCTTTAGCCACAGCACAACCCAGCTGCCCAACATAGCTAAAAAGACCTTTTTGCTATCTTTTGCTTTTATCATCAGCCTCAGGGCACTGCTGACACTGCTTACAACTCTTTTGACACTGTTCTGTACTACTTCTTGGTGTTTCTCCTCCGTTCCTGGTCCTTACTTCCATCTTCATGAAACTATGAATCTCTATAATGTGCATCTTGTTTTTTTTTCCTTTAGAGGAAGAACATGTAACTTTCAAAAGCTGTCATGCTTGTCTATGATTCATTCCTTGCCTTCTCCTGTGCATTTTTAAAAAATGCTTCAATGATCTTTCCTTTTTGAGTCCTTCTCCTTTTTGGCAACTTTATCATTAGCCCCACTCTTTCTTCTACCTTTCCACCCTTTGGGGAAAAACCTCCCAAACCCATGTTTCCCCAACTGATAATGATTTAAAAATATGAACAGGGGGTGTAGCTTGGTGGCTCAGCAGATAAGAGAGCCAGGCCTGAAGATGGGAGGTCCTGGGCTCAAATCTAGCCTATGATGCTTCCTAACTTTGTGACCCTGAGCAAGTCCCTTAACCTTAGTTGTGTAGCCCTTCCACTCTTCTACCTTAGACCTGATACTTAGTGTTCATTTTAAGACAGAAGGTAAGGGTTTATTTAAAATAAATAAACATTTAAAAATTCAAATAAAAAATATGCAAACAGGCAATATTCAAAGGAAAAAATCTAAGCCACTGAGTCACATTAAAATGTTCCAAATCATTAATAATTTGAGAAATACAAATTAAAGCAACTCTGAGGTTCTTGAGGCTTACTTCGTACCCATCAGATTGGCAAAATTGGCAAACAGGAAAAGTGACAAGTGTAGGAGGGGCTGCAGGAAAACAGGAAGTGAATGCATTGTTGGAACTGTTGGTCTAGCCGTTCTGAAAGCAATTTGGAACTCTGTCTCCTAATCACTAACCTCTTTGACCCTGTAATATCCTTCTACTAAATCTATACTACCAAAAAGATCAAAGAAAGAGGGAAAATTGCCTACATGAACACAAATATTTATAGCAGCTCTTTCTGTAATGACAAAGAACTGTAAACTAAATGGGGTACCCATCAGTTGGGGAATGCCTGAACAAACTTGGACTATATGAATGGAATTGAATGTGATTGTACCCTAAGAAATGATGAAAGAAATGGTTTCAGAGAAACTTGGAAAGACTTATATGAACTAATGCAGAGTGAAGTGAGCAGAACCAAGAGAACAATTTCTACAGTAACTACAACATTATAAAGACAAACAACCCTGAACAATTTAAGAACTCTGATCATCACAAAGACCAACCAGGATTCCAGAGGACTAATAATGACTTCTTGACAGAGAGGTAATAGACTTAAGATATAGAATAACATATACATTTTTGGACATAGCTAACGTAGAAATTTGTTTTGCTTGCCTATGCAGATTTGTTACAAGAGTTTTTTCCCATGTGGGATGGTGTGATTTGGAAGAAGAAAAATTGAACAGAAATCAAATATAATAAAAGTTATATTTAACAAAGCCCTTATGACAAATATAGTCAGGCAAAATAAATTCCCACATTGGCTGTGCCTGAAATATATGCTTTCAGTTCTTCCATCGTGTCTGACTCTTTGTGATATACTGGAGTGGTTTGCCATTTCTTTCTCCGGTGGATTAAGGTAAATAGAGGCAAAATGACTTGTTTAGGGACACACAGCTAGTAAAGTATCTGAATGTGGATTTGATCTCAGGTCTTCCTGATTCCAGGCCCCATGCTCTATCCACTGAGCTACCTAGCTGCCACTTTTTAGCATATAAATTGACCAGTGAAAATGCCCTGTGCATTCAGATCAATTCCTGACAGTTCTTCCTCTTCTTCATTAGAATAGTTGGTTTTTGTGTTTGTATCGACTGAATTTTATCCTTCAGAGCTTCCCTTCTCTTTTGGGTTGACTTTCTTTTGGGGAATTTTAGGCCTACTCTTTCCTGGGATTCTTTGAAACCTACTTTCTTTAAAGCTAGGGCAGATTTCAGGTTATGCTCTGCTTGCCTCTATTTCCCCGTCATGAGCATTCTTCCCCTGGCCAGTATGAAATGACTTCTATTCTGGTGGCACTTGTTGGTCCACAATCTTTGGGGTACAAGAAATTGCTTCCCCATCAGAGGATCCATTATACTTGTTTGTCTAGCTTCCTGTGTTTAGTTGTCCATCTTCTTCCCTTCCTCCTCTGTGTCATATTCCTCCTACACAGGCTAGAATTCCTGCCTCTGTTGATTTGTTTTCTCCTTTGTTCTTCCCCTGAAGCATTTTTTCCAAGAACTGTCTCATTTTCCCTGGTAACCTGGAGAGTTGAGAGGCATCACTCTAGCCCTTTCATCTTCTCTAAAAGGGAGAGCAAATGCACTTAGTGGACACAAAACTTACTCACCACCTACAGGAATAGAAACACCGTGAGCTGTTTGTGAGGCCCTGGACCATCTTCCTTACCCTCTGTACTTGCTGGAAAAGAAATCCTCAGTTCTCTGCAGTTCTGTGGCTAATTACCAGAGCTGACTATCTGCTTGGTGCATTAGGGGCTTAGTCACCGGGGGCTTTTGAGCAAGCCCTTGAAGGCACTCAGTGGGAAAAAGTTATACTTGTAGTCACAGGACCTGAAGTAGAAATTCCTATTTTTTCATTGTCTGTGTAACTTTGTGCAAATCCCTTTGCTTCTTTAGGCCTTGGTTTCTTCATCTGTCAAATGAGGAAATTGAACAGGATGACCTCTAATTTCCCATCCACCTCTATGGTTCTATGACATATACTGGACTTCCTCACATTTAAAGGGGCTTTTTTACCTTTTAAAAGAATAATAATAGCTAACATTTCAGGAGCACTTACAATGTGCCAGGAGCTTTGCAATCATCTCATTTGATTCTCACAATAGCTCTGCAAAGTAAGTGCTCTTATTATCCTCATTTTTCACATGAGGAAGCTGAGGCAGATAGAAGTTTAGTGACTTGCTCAGAGTCACACAGCCAGTAAGTGTCTGAGGGTGGATTTGAACTCAGGTCTTCCTGACTCCAGGTCCAATTCTCTACCCATAGTACCACCAGTTCCCTAAATATGCCTATATTTCTCAGCAAACTCGTATAAAAATCCTAATGCAAATGACAGCTGCCCTTAGCTGTTGTCTGTGAAAAGATCTTAGGTAGAGGTTATGCTTCTAGCCATGTTGGCATTTCTTTCTTTCTCTTCTTGCCTGGCTGATCAGCTTTCAAATAGCTCATATTCCCAGATTGCCTCTTAATTTTGTGCCTGTTTTCTGTTCCACTGCACTGATCAGAGCCCATCTGGATTCTTGCAGTCATTTCTGGGGACCACATTTCAGGAATGCCATTGACAAGTAGGGAAGGTGACAGAGATAGTGAGATTTGAAATCACCCCATGTTAGGATCACTTGAGAATACTGAGGCTGCTGAGCCTAGAGAAGAGAAGGTTTGGTAGACATATGCTTGTTATTCTCAAATATTTAAATATGGGGAAAGAATGAGATTTGTTTTGTTTGGCTTCAGAGGACAGGACTAGAAACACTTGGTAGAAGCTGCCGAGAGGTAGATTTCAGCTTAGCATAGAGAAAAGTGGTCTAACAGTTAAAGATGTACCAAAGTAGAATGGGCTACCTTAGGAGGTAATGAGTTTCCCATCACTGAAGGTGTTCAAAAAGAGGCAACTACACTCATCAGGAAGGAGTTTCAAAGGGGATTCCTGTTCATAGATGGGTTGGACTGAATGACCTTTGGAGATCTCTTCCAGGTCTAAATCCACTAATCCTGTAAATCCACTACCAAGGCCCCCTCCAGCTCTAAAATTTAGAAATTCTCCATTTCCTCCCCGATTTGTCAACCTTGAATACTACCAAAATCAGAAGCTGGGTTTGGTTCACAAGTCCTATCTTACTGTCTGGTGTTGATTTCTAATTTGTGAGAACCACCTTCTTTTTAAAAAAAAAACCCTGACAGAGTTGGCAACAGCAAAGAGCGAGTGACATTCAAAGGTGGCAGAAGTCAGATTGGCATAGGATGGGTGAAAAGCAGCTAGTATAATTGGGTAGATGAAATAAATCAGCACATGTCAATTTGGAGCTAATAGAAATTGATTCTGTACTTACCAAATTCTGGTTGCGTTCTGACTGGGATTCTTAACACAGCTGCTTTGAGCTGTCTCTGTCGGATCGGTTAATGGCCACTTGTATGTTCCTTTGTATTTGGAGATGGTTTCCTCTTCTGCGCACTTGCCTGGCTCTAAGGAGAGGAGACAAGTGCATTTTAGGGGCCCCTCGTCATTGTGATGTCTGTCGGACAAGAGCCTCATGAGGTACACCTGGTCGATCCCTAAGGTGATGTCCAGCTCTAGGACTCTTTGGCTCCAAATGCAAATCAAGGCTTTTTTTTTCACAAGGTCATTTTGACTAAATGGACTAATAGGTGACTTGAAATAAGGCACACTTTAAACAGCTCAAAAAGTACTTGGTGCAATGGAGAAAACGTGAGATTTGGGGCAGAGGACCCAGCTTCAAATTCTGGCTAACCCATGAGACCTTGAACAAGTTACTTCATTTCTCTTGGTCTCAGTTTCCTCGTGTGTAAAATGAAGGGTTTCAACTAGATGACCTCTAAGATTCCCCGAGGCTCTGAATCCATGCTCCTATGAGCCAGACAGGGAGATTCCAGGTTGCCTCTCAGGGTCATGCTATCCCTACTAATGGATAGCTGAGACTTTGTTTTTCTTTTTCTTATGTTAATACTTTACTTTACCAACACATGTAGTGGATGCCTATTTATTGGCACTAAGAGAAAGGACAAACGCCCATGTGACTGACTATGGTATTCTAGTAGGGTTGTACAGTATGGATCATAGATTTAGAGATGGAAAGGAACTCAGAAGCTATTGAACACAGCCCTATCATTTTACAGATGAGAAAAATGAGGCATAGAAAATGAGACACAGTGACTTGCTCAGGGTCACACAGTTAGTAAGGATTTGAGGCAGAATTTGAACTCATCTTCCCTCCCCCCTTTTTAAAAATTTAATTTAATTTTTTTAATCCCAAATTTTACAAAACCCAATAAAACAAAGAAGATTGTGCCTAAATGAAATCACAAATCTCTTCTATGTTTAACTTGGTTTTCTTCATATCTGCATAATAAATCCCATCCATGTCAGACCTGACTGACAGGGAGTCCGACCCGAGGCTAATGAGACAGAGAGATTGTGTAATGCTGCAAGGCTTTATTGTGGGAAAGATGGGGGAGAGGAAGGAAGAGCAAGCGGGAAGCCCACGACCTGCAGATGGCCAGGGGTCTCCACCTGGGTGGAGAAGGGGACAATCTTTTATAGGGTGGTGGTCTGGCATGAGGTAATCTGTGTTGCCTCTAATTGGTCAAAGTCGGGGAACTTGGGTTCAGTTGATGGGACATCCGTCAGGGGGTTGGGAACCTTGGTTTCCGGGGGTAGGAAGTTCTCAGGCCTGATGGTCAGTGATGCGTGAGATCATTCATCTAGACCTTGACGGCAAAATCTTGATGTCCTACCAGGCTTTACTGGGGCTTTGTCTCATAATTTGGACAGGTGCTGGGGTGGAGTGAGGGGGCTATTGGTCTCTGCAAGGGTTGGGGAAGGGGAAAAGGGGTTTTGGTTCTAGGATCTATCAATCTACAACTGTCTCAATGTCTCCCTTCCTTTCCTGCATCACAGAAGGCATCATCTGGGAAGCTGATATGTTTATACAAATGAAGTCTTTCCCATTTTTACCTTTCAGTTCACAATCTGGAGGTAATACTCCCAATTTATCCTTCTGGTATTAATTCTGTAGCTTTGTATAATGTTTTCTTGGTTGTACTTACTTCATTGTTCATTATCTCATGTAGTTCTTTCCAAGTTTTTTTTTAAATAAAACCCTCACCTTCTGTCTTGGAGCTGTCTTGGAGCCAATACTGTGTATTGGCTCCAAGGCAGAAGAGTGGTAAAGGCTAGGCAATGGGGGTTAAGTGACTTGTCCAGGGTCACACAGCTGGGAAGTGTCTGAGGCCAGATTTGAACCTCGGACCTCCCGTCTCTAGGCATGGCTCCCAATCCACTGAGCTACCCAGCTGCACCCCCCCCCCAAGTTTTTTGAAAATTAGACTGTTCTTCACTTCTTATGGGGCCATATAAGAGCCATTTCCCAATTGATGGGCTTCCCTTCAATTCTTTGCCAGAACTCGGATCTTCTTGACTCCTATCTATGATGCTGTGCTGCCTCTCTTTCACAGGATAGGATCTGAATTATACTCACTAGCTCTCAAATGATGATCTAGAATGTCCAAATATCAGCCATATTAAAATGAATTTTAGTGATATTTGTGGAATCAAATCTAATGTCCTTCTAATTCAAGACATTTACTGAGTGGCTACTGTACGCAAAGGACTATGATCAGCATATCCACTGATTAATGGATTGTTTTCTTCCCTGGAGGACAAATTAGTCCAAAGAGTGTGGAAGGTCAGAAAATTTCTCAGAATCTTTCCATCTCTGGTGAGAACTTCACTACCACCATCAGGGTGATATAGTGGTATCTGATGGGAGTAATATCCTGACTCCACTCCTATGAAAAATAAGCTAGTTTTTCCTTTCAAGACATTGAGAGCCAAGGGCAGCTAGGTGGCACAGTGGATAGAGCACCAGGCATGGAGTCAGGAGGACCTGAGTTCAAATTTGACCTCACATACTGCCTAGCTGTGTGATCCTTGGCAAATCACTCACTTAATTTTGTTTTCCTAGTCTTTGCCTTTCTGTTTTAGGGTTGTTACTGGGACAGAAAGTAAAAAAAATGATATTGAGACCCAAAGGAAGAAGTGCAAAGTATTAACCATCATAAGGAAGAATGCACCAAATCACTAATCAAAATAACCCTAAAGTTTCCCCTCACATCCAGTAAATTGGCAAAGATGGGTATAATCAATGTTGGAGCAGTCGTTGGGCGATAGGCCCATTAGTGTATTATTGGTAGAGCTGTGAATACAAGCACTTTGGAAAGCAATTTGGAATTATTCAAATAAAGTGACTAAACTTTTGGACCTAGAGGATCCATGATTAACTTTAGACCCCAAGGAGCTCATTATTTTAAAGAGTCCCAATATATACTAAAATACGTAGAGCAGCACTTTTTGTGATTGTAAAGAATTAGAAAGAATACAAATGTCCATCAATTGGGGACTAGCTAAACAATATTCCTGTGTTGTAAGAGATGACAAATGTAATGAATACAGAGAAGCATGGGAAGATTTATATGAACTGATGAAGACTGAAGTAAGTGGAGACAAGAAAGAATATCCACAATGACCACAACAATGTAAACTGGAAGAATAATCATTAAAAAAAATTAACAGTGAATGTTGCAAAGTAACGACGTATAACAAAGTATGGCTGAAAAAAGGAGAATTGAGAAGACGTTCCCATTCCACTCCTTTGGAGAGGTGGGAGGCCCACAAGTGTTGTACATTGCACATATTTTCGGCCTTCTTTATCTTATCCATCAGTTATACAGATATTTTCCCTCTTCTTTTTCCTTTTTTTTGTCTTTAAAAACACTATTTGTTATATGGGATGACTCTCTAGGAGAAGGAAAAGGAGAAATACTGGAGGAAAAAACAATAAAAACTTATTTTTTAAAAATGTATTTAGCTCATCTTGACACTTGATTGGGTCAAGGGATTAAAGGCTCAGGCCAATGATATTACTTCCTGGTCACCTGAAAACAAAGCAGCCAAAGGAGGTTTGGTGGGAAACCAAGTCAAAGTACTTTGACTTGACTCTGTCTTCTCAGGATGCCCTACTCTGGCTAAGTGCATTTTCTTTTCTTAACTGTTGAATGAACTACAACCATCTCATTTCGTTCTAATATCAAGCCTGAACTACTGGAGGAACTGGTAGGAGTCAGGTATAGCCAGTCTAGAATGACACTAGAGATGCACTTAGAGGAACCAAGTTTAAAACCAGAACCTACTACTAGCTATGTGGCTTCCTTGGGTGAATCCCTTCCTCTCCCTGGGCCTCAGTTACTTCCTCTGTAGACAATCTCAGAAGTCCCTTCTAGTTGAAAATAATTGATTCTCTCAAAGCTTATTCCTAGGTGGTTTCATGCTGGGTGTACTTCCTTGCCTCTCTCTCTGCCTCATTTTCTTTCTATTTTTGCCTTTGCGTCTGCCCTCTTCACTACTCTTCTGTTGTACAGAATGTGCCTTCTACAGCACTATATGCCACAGTGGAATATGATGGAAAGAATACTCAACTAGGAACCCAGAAATATCAAGCATTAAGCCAAATCCTAATGCTGCCAATTTTGCCTATATGACCTTGGGCAAGCCCTTTAGCTTCTTTAAGCCTCAGTTTCCTCATTTCTAAGATAAAGATAATTCTTGCTCCTACCTACCCAACAGGGTTGCTTTTGGAAGATCTGGTCAGATTCTGGATGCCAGTATTTTCTATAAAGTCTTAAGCTTTGCTCAGAAAATATCTGGGCTCGTTATTATCTTTACTGGGAATTCTGTTCCCAGTAATCTGTCTACTGTGAAGAATGAGCCACCCCTTCAGGCAGGGTGGAAGACACGGAGTGGTCAGGCAACTCTGATTTTTATTGTTCAAATCTTGGCAGTGTTAGAGAACAAGCATTTGAAGCATCCCCATAACATGGCCGGGCTCATCTCTGGACAGTTGGATTGCCTGCCCAAGTTAGTCAATAAGTCAACACTTATTTATTGAGCCTGTAGGAAGGCTCACAGGTCAGGCTGTAACAATATGCCTCCAGCCTTCCTTTCCAGGCTGCTTTCGCATTACTCCCCTTCACACTATTAGGATCCAGCCAGACTGCTCTGCTTGCTGTTCCCCATCCACGACAACCCATCTCCTCCCTCTGCTCCTTTGTCGGAGCTGTCCTCCATGCCTTTTCACCTCCAGTCCCTGGAATCCTTAAGTAATTAGGCTCATCTCAAGTAATACCTACTCCAAGAGGCCTCTCCTAATTTCTTCAGTAGATAGTGTCTTTCCCCTGCCCCAAAGCACTTTTTTATGTTGGAATATAAGCACCTTTAAGACAAGGATTGCTTCTTTTTCGGTCTTTGAACTCTCCATCGCCTAGTGTCATGTGTGTCAGGTGGGAAGGTTGGGTTAGACCTCTCTCTGGTTCCTTGAAGTTCTAAACCCTCTGGTTCACTATGGCCCTTCCCACAGCACCCTCACCCCTTGCATTCTTATTTCTTTCTCTTTTTGAACCACAGTTCCTGAAAGCTGCCTCTTTACCCCTCAGCCTAATAGTTCTCCTGCTTTCAGCAGCCTTCTCACTTTCAGCCACATAAGAGGGTGCTAAGGTCTGATTTCTTAAAGGGGTTTTCACAGGTTCAAGTGCACCAGGGAAAGGGAATTGTGGGAAGATGGCCTAATAAGGCTGGAAATTGCTGAGCTCCCAAATCCAACCCCCTGCCCCCAAGCTTAAAACAATGCCCCCAAGTGAAATTTAGAACTGCAGAAATAATTAAAAGTCGGGGGGGGGGGGGGGCGGAAGCAATCTTCCAGTCTGACAGCTTGGAAGGACGTTAGACAAAGGTTTGACCTCCCGAGGCAGCTGGTGGTCTGCCCTGAGCCACTTAAAAATATTTTTTTTAAACAAAAAAATAAGCCTGGGGGCAGCTGTTTGCGCATGTGCGTGCTCGCACAGCGCACAGCTGGGAAACTCTCACCCCACCGGAAGTGTAGAGGCTTGGCCTCAGGGCGCCAGCGTGGTGGGAGGAGACAGAGCTAACCCAGGCTAAGGAACGGGGGCTGTGGTCCCTTCCAGGAGGGCAGAATCCTTGGTTTCTGTTCTGAGTCAGAGGGGAGAGCTCACACTCAGAGGTAGGTATCCCAGGGACTTAAGTGAGTGAGCGTCTGAGGAGGCAGCACCCATGCTGGGGCCCTGGGGTCATGGCTGAAGGGCCAGAGGAGCGAGCACCTGAAGCCACTCAAAGACCAAGGCCCGCCCTGCTCTGGTGGAGCAGTGACCACACCTGGCCCAGGATCACGGAGCATAGCAAGAACGAAGTGGCAGAGGCCCCGGTTTGAGGTAAGAAAATATTAGCAGGAAAAGCCTGAGCCCCATGCCCCGGGGAGCAGAGCCTGACTGGAATATAAAGTTAAAAGTCAAGAAATAGGCCATTAAAAATGAATAAACAATAGATAGTTACTATTGTGCTAGAGAACAGCAGGGTTCCAACTCAGAAGATGACAGTGAAGTCAGAACAGCTACTTGTAAAGCTTCAAAGAAAAATGTAAAATGGTCACAAGCTCAATGGGAGATGGGTACCAATATGGTAGAGAGAGGTGCCACTGGGTAAAGTTCCTAGGCACAGAGGGAAGTCTAGTCAGAGATATACATTTAAAAATGGAATGAACTGTCCTGGGAGGCAGTGGGCACTTACCTCGTGAGAGTGAAGTCTTTAAGGGGAGGCTCAATGGCCACTTATTGGTTACATTGTGGGGGAGATTATTTTTCCCATCTTGATTAGGCTAGATGCCCTCTGATTACCCCATTTAGGTACTAGATATCTTCTTATCCCCATTTTACAGATGAGAAAACTGAGACTTCGATTAAGTGACTTACCCCTGTCAGCGGTGAGATTTGAACTCTCATGCTCAGTAGCCCAAGCCTAGCGTTCTATGCCCAAAACCACTGTAACAACACGATTTCTTTAGACTAAAATAAACATGAAGAGAATTACCTAATTTTTTAACTTCCACATGTTCAGACTTCACACTTAAAGTCGTGTGGCCTTGAGTGAAATTGCCTTGTGTGTAGTTCCCAAGTATTTTCGTTTTTATCTGATTCATCAGGTCAGGTGGTGCATCAGATGAGTGAGCTTTTATGATTGCTTGACAAATATAGCTAGAGACAAGAAGAGATAAGAAGGATGTTGCATTTGTGTGAACATGGGGCCACCTAGCCCAGGTTTCCAGGCAAACTGACATTCAGTATCTCACCTCCGTGCATTCGTGTGTTGGGAACGCACTCCCTCCTTACCTTTACTTTCTAGACTCTTCCTCAGAGGTATAGTTCAGGTGTTCCCTCCTGCCTTTCTTGATGTTCTCCAGTAATTAACTTGCTCCCTCCCTCTTCAAATCACTATTACCCTATACTTGTTCATTTGAGTCTACATATTTCCTATCACTTCCTATTATATTCAACAAGAAGAGGGACTGTTCTCTTTTTATCCTCTTTAATTGAAGGGCATTTCCAGATCTTCTTCAGTCTATTGTTGGTGAACACAACCCTTCCCTGTGGTCTTGTGAGCATTGTTAAGACCTGTTTGTGCCCATTTGGAAAGAAGAGGATCAGCTAAAAATGTAGGCAATGTTTAGCCTAGAGAAAAGACAACTTGGAGGACCTGCAAACAGGAAGGAAGGAAGGAAGGAAGGAAGGAAGGAAGGAAAGATAGATAGATAGATAGATAGATAGATAGATAGATAGATAGATAGATAGATAGATAGATAGGAAAGAATAGAAAGATAAATGAACAGAAAGAAATATAGATAGACAGAAAAATAGACCCAAAGACAGAAAGACAAACGGACAACAGATAGATGGACAGACACACAGACAAATGGATAGAGGGACAGACAGACAGACAGATACATAGATAGGTAGACAGATACGTAGATAGGTAGATAGATAGACAGACAGATGGATGGATTGATTGATAGACAGACTCTCCTGGACAGGAGGGATTTAATTTGTACTCTTTGGCCCTGGAGGGAAGAAGGAGGAATAATGGAGAGAAATTGTAAAAAGGTCCATTTCAGCAACTTGTGAATGATAAAATAAATAAATCGCTGTTAATGAATTAGTTGAAAAATTAATTTATAAAGCAGTCCAGATGTGAAGACCAGCCTTCTAGGAAAAAGGGGTGTAGAAGAGCAGAGACAGCCTGTTGCAAAGATGCTTAGGCTCAATAAAACAGAGGGTTTTAGGACTCCCCTAGGGGGAGTGCTCTTGCTTTTGGACCTGTCTTGGAATCTGCTCTGTGGCATCTAGAATCGGGGTCTGGCCTTGCTGCCCTGAACTCTTTAGGGCAGGTGTACCCCTTTGGAGACCCTGATGTATCCCTGTTAAGCAGACAAGGACTTTTAAGCCCCCACCTTGGGCTGGGAACTTTGCTAGGTGATAGGGACAAGAGACAAAAGTCAAGCAGTCCCTCAGAGAGATATCATGCACAAAAATGTCTATAATTTCTCATATTGTGGAAATAAGAGTTTAGTTGGTATTTCAGTCTGTATTAAAATCTATTTATGTTTCCACCTTTTGCTGAAGACTTTAAGTGGTTTTGCCTCAGATGTCATTTAATGTACAGGCCATGACAGGCCGGAGACATACTAAAAATACTCTCTTTGCTCAGGCTATTTCTATACGCTTGTTCCAAAAGGTAAAATTACTTTCAGGAAAGACGTGCAAAGAGGGTTATCAATCCTTTTTGTGCTTATGGGGGAGCAGACATACTTAGTAGCTTCTGAAGATGGAAAAGGTTGATTTTTCAGAGGTTTATGATTATTTTTGGACTGCAACATTTAGCACACTAATCTCAAGTTCATCATCGCTCCAACTGATTCTCTCCTCAAGGGGTAAAATAACAACTTCCTTTGAGATGGCGGGAAAAGTTTGTGTTTTCAAAGAGATGCTCAGTTGAGAGAACTCCTTCAGTCTAATATGCTGTATCAGCTTTCCAAAAGAGCTGCAAATAATGCAGGACACTCCTGAAGGACTCATGAGAAAGAATGTTATCCACATTGAGAGAAAGAATTGTTGGAGTGGAAATGCGAAAGAAAAACTTGTGACTTATCACTTATTTATATGGGCAGGTGATTTGGGGCTTAGGCTTTAAAAGATGGCTCTATAGAAAAAATGAATAATATGGAAATAGGTATCCAGTGAGAATATTTGTACAACCCAGTGAAACTGCTTGTCGGCTCTGGGAGTGGGGAGGGAATAAAGAAGGGAAAGAAAATGAATCATGGAAACATGGAAAAATAATTTAAAAATAAATTAATTAAAAATTAAAAGCAAACCAAAAAAAGAGCTGTAAATCTAAAATAAATGCAAGATAATGGGCAGGAGGAAGAGAAGAGGAGACATCAGCAGCTGGGAGAGCAGGAATCAAGAAAGGCCTCATAAATGGAAATGGTGTTTGAATTGTGTCTTTAAGGAAGCTAGGGATTCTACGATGTGGAGGTTAGGAAGGAATAGTTTCAGGTGTGGGTGATAGCCGCGAAAAGACACACAGGGAAGATGGAGTGTGATGGGTCTTTCAGGTGACTGATCCAGGTGCTTGTTGATGGTAGTCCCACCTGTGCCAACTCCTAAATTTTCAGTGTAAGCATTTACACCCCATAAAATGGCAAATGCTATAGATCAGGCCATGATTTCTTGTTTTGTTGGTTGTCTAGACTTAAGAAAGTTATCGAGAAATTGTTAATAATATAGTTTAAACTTAAAGGTTTATTGTGTGTACAACCCCCTGCCAAAAGCTGGTTGTAAAATTTGTAAAATATTTACCAGCATATATCTGCTATGATTCCATTGTATCCTTGTTTCCGTCTTCCTTCATCCCCCTCTTCCTGGCCCCCTAAGTATCTCACATTAAGCACTTTCCCTTGTGTGAGGTAGAATGTGCCTGTAATAAAAACCTTTTCCTTTTAGCATCATCTATCTCTTCTGGGCAAATCTCAAAGTCCCCCAACAGGAGCCTGGGTCAGGCTCCTTGCAGCTTTCACCAAAAGCTAAATAAATCAGAGTAGCCCCTGCTAGAGAAGACAAAGTAGTATGTGTTTGTGTGTGTGTGGAAATAGGACAGCTGCAAATGATCTGGCTCCTACCTGTATAGCCCTGAGGGGAGTATAACCACCATTTTCAGGTTTCTCTGTTCCAAAAACTGAAAAATAAAGAAGAATACAGTTCACTGCAGTATCAAATATGTTTGGTAATCAAAATAAAATAACCATTTTCATGTCACTTCTTGTTTTAAAAATGATTTATTTTAATAACCAATTTCCACATAATTCATATCACTTCTAAAACAAAGTAGTAGGTACTGCATAGAGGCAGCTAGATGGTTCAGTGGAAAGAGTCCTGGTCCTAGAGTCAGGAAGACCAGAGTTCAAATCCAGACTCAGACACTTAGCTGTGTGATCGTGGGCAAGTCACTTCACCTCTGTTTGCCTTAATCTACTGGAGAAGGAAGTGGTAAACCATCCTGGTATCTTTGCCAAGAATACTCTATGGACAGTACGGTCTGCAGGGTCACAGAGTCAGATGTGACCAAACAAGTTCCTGATCAAAAATTACTTTGAACTTACTGTATAAGCCTACCCAAGCCCCTTGATGTTAACTTCCTGCCTCTTCTGCTGCCCCACTACCGAGTCCGCATTTCATACTACCACCAGAATCACTTTCCTTATGCATTAATCTAATCATGGCAATAATTTTTTTGAGTCTGGGTCTTCCTATCTTACCCAGGTGAGAAGTACAGCAACAATTCAAGAGCCCCACCTCTCTGTTGATTGGCATAAGAGCTTGACCTGCTCAGTTTCCAGTCTGGGCCTATTGGCCCCTCTTCAGGCAGCCTAGTAGCCCTCTGCTTCCATGAGCTTGCCATCTTGATGCTAGACACCCAATCAGCTTTTAGCCCTACTGTAGCTCAGAACTCCTGAGCTCAAGCAATCCACTAGCCTCAGCCCTCCCGTTGCAGGGACTAAAGACATGTGCTAGTATCCCTGGTTTCATGTCACTCATTTGAAATACTACCTCCAAAAAAAAGGAATACTACCCCCCCCATGTCCCTTCCCTGATCCCTTACCTTACAACCTCTACTACTATCAGTAACAACCTTTCCCCTCTGACCTCATATGGCATTTTGTTTCATACCTCTCTGATGGTAAAGATAATAAGAATGACAACTCTTATTTATATAAAGATTTAAGGGTTGCAAAGCACTTTATATATGTTATCTCATTTGATTCTCACAACAACCCTGGGATGTAAGTGTTGTTATTATCTCCATTTTACAGGTAAAAGAACTGAGGCTGAGAATAGAGAAGCAGCTATTTGCTCAAGGTCACATAAATAGTAAGTAGAAGAGCCAGAATTTGCCTCCAGGGACCCTTGTACCACACTGCAGCCCTAAAGTGCTTAGAGTCTACTTGTATGTCCCAATGAGATTGTGAGGAGCAGGAGGATAGGAGCTGTCTTATCTAAATTTTGTATTTCCTCTAGCATTCCCCTTCACACAGTAGGTGCTTAATAAGTGTTCGTTGAATAAATGAATAGTAGCATAAAAGCTATGACCATTCGTCTGTGTAGCTGAGGTGGAGTGGAGGAAGAGATCATGGAAATGGAGTAGGGGAGAACCTGGTGGTTGAAGGATGCTGAGAAGTGGAGGTGAGGAGGGTATAGGTGAAAAGATACACACGTGGAAGATGGTGTGTGATGGGTCTTTGAGGTAACTGTGATCCAGGGGTCTGCTGAAGCCAGCTGTACAAGAGAGCTGATTGTTAAATATTCAGCATAAGCATTTTATTTACACTTTGGAAATTGGCAAATGCTACAGGCCAGGCCTTAATTTCTTGTTTTGTTGGCCGTCTAGACATAAAAAAGTTATTGAGAAAAGTTAATGATGCCCATTAAACATGAATGCAATTAATAGAAGAGCCATACCCTAGTGGAGTGAGTACGGATGTGTAGTAGGGCTGTTGTTTTGGTCCTGTATCCAGGAGCTGCTGTTCATATGATATGCCGCTTCTCTATCAGTCATTTAACAACCATTTGTTAAAGCCCTGTTAAATGCAGGTGCTGGGGAAGATTCAGCATTTCATTCAGTCATGGTAGGTGCCCTTTTAGAGCTCAGTCTCTAGAAGACTAACTGGATGCTGACTATATTCCAAATGTGGGCTGGCCGGCACCAGGCGTTGACCTTCGCATAATGACTAATGTCCTAATGACTGGGAATGGTTGCTGCCTAGAGGTCACTTTATAAAATGGCATTTTCAAACTCATTTCACAGCTACTTTCTTCACAAGAATATTTTTGCCAGATTGCCAGAATTGTGGCATGGTCAACTTTTCTTGATAGAGTCTGGTGTCTCAAAGGAAGTGTGTTCTAAGTACTCACAATGGACATCTCCAACCATAGAAACCTGAGTGGAAAAATTACAGAGTGTAATCCTAGAGGCTAATGAAGAAACATACATCCTCCTCATTAGAGAGGTGATGCGCTATAGGTGCAGGATGCAGTCAGTATACACTATTAAACATGCTTAACTGGTTTTCTTTGTTATGAGAGAAGGTTCTATGGAGATGATTTTGTAAAAAAGAAAAAATGCAAAAAGCATTACCAAAACATCAAAAGCAAGAAAAATGATGGATTTATATCTAACCCGAAAAATGAGATGCAATCTTTTTAAAGGCATACTCACCCTGCTTTGGCTCATTCTTCCTTTTTCTTGAAACTTATTTCTACATTAAAGGTGAAAATAGATTATTTTTAAAAAAGAAAGATACAGTTTAAAAAAAACCCACTCTTCCACCTAGGAGCCACTACACAGAAGTTAAGGGTTTAAAAAAAAAGAAAGATACCAACTCCACCCAAAGATAAAAAACAGAAGCAGTGTCCTACAGGGGCGCAGATAGGAGGACTATGGACATTAGGAACAAAGAAACTAAGTAGCTGCTCTGCATAGCTTCCAAAAGGTCAAAGGGTGTCCCAGACGTGTCTCCTCAGAGGAAGGGCCAAGTGGAGGGAAATGAACCTCAGGAACGGAACTATGACAAAGCCTTATAGACTTTTTCATGGGCTCTTGGTCCCTTAACAGAAACACAGGACTCCCAGCAGATCAGGAAGGAACAATTCCTCTTTTCTCATATGGTTTCTCCTAATGAAATCTCAAACTCCTTCCTTCCCCCCCTCCCCTTTTTTCTCTTACTCTCTGTCCCCAAACTATCCAATATAACTTTGATGTTACCATTCTGAATTGAGCCCAATCATTTTTTGGCTTTGAACACCAAATTTTAAAGGTTTACCATTTCAGTGCTTTTATCCCTTGGAACAAGGAAGAACTGACATATCAGAGAGGTACTGAGACAGTCACAATTGGTCTAAAATAGCCCTTCCTAGAGAAGGTGGTATGGTACAGTTCACTTCCGCTAGTCTATGGTTTCTTAAACCTTTTTGTGTCCTGGATGGACCCCTTGAGCAATTTGGTGGACCCTATGCATCCTCCTTTCTCAAAATTGTGTTTTTAAGTGCATAAAATAAAATACATTGGAGGTTACATGTTCTTGCCCTCAAGGAGCTACGTTCTTTTGGAGCTACAACATAGGAACAACTCTGTGATATACTCGTTGTAAATGGAAGGTAATCTCAAGGGAGGCACTCAATATTGAGGGGTCCTGGTGGGAGAGGAGAGCTGGAAAAGACCTCCCACTGAAGACGTTGAGACTCAAATCCCACTGAAGGATTTGAGCTGAGTCTTAAAGGAAACCAGGAGGCAGAGATAAGGCGTGAGAGCATTCTAGGTGTGGAAAACAGCCATTAGGAAGGAACTGAGTTGGGAGATGAGTGTCATATGCAAAGAAAAGCTACAGCAGTAGAAGTTGTAACTCAGGGAAGTAGGGTGTGTGTAAGAAGTCTGAAAAGGTAGGAAGAGGCTAGTTTGTGCCTTTAAAACCCAGTCATACATTTCCTCTGTGCAAGTCCCTTGCACGTAATACACTGCAGCCTGTTTACACCCCTCCAGGCATTCCTTTGTGCCCTTTAGGTCTCCCACCATTTCAATTCACTCCTTTGTGGAACTGTGTTCATAGAGACCTTATTGATTATCCCCAGATATATAATTTTTTTTCACATTGACGTCAGAGTAGCAATGCAGGATTCTCTCAAAGGAAACACCAGGATTTAAAAAAGCATTTTTAAGGCTTAGCAAATGCAGTGCCCCTTCGGAACATGAGAAGCCCCAGAACTTCTTCAATCTCTTTTTTGTGCCTCCCCCAGTACCCCGCCCTCCCCTTCACAAACACATATACCTACCTGCCTTTCATTTTTACTGTCAGATTTGTAAGAGCAAACTCACTATCCTGAAAAACATGGTTCAACTGTAAAAGACAAAGAAAATGCATTTTCACAATTGTGTCCAGTTATTTAAGGAGGTGGGGAGAGGGGGTAGAAATCACTGGGACAGCATAATTTTCAGGGCAGTTTTTGTGCTCCATAAAGGCAGTGTGATTCAATGGATTCTACACTGGACTTGCCGACAGGAAGGCATGGATTTAAATGCCTCCTTTGACACTTCCTGGGACATCTAAGTGGTACAGAGGATAGAATGCCAAACCTGGAGTCAGGAAGACTCCTCTTCCTGAGTTTAAATCTGGCCTTAGACACTTAATTTCTCTGTGACCCTGGGCAAGTCACTTATCTCTATTTGCCTCAGTTTCCTTGTCTGCAAAATGAGCTGGCAAAAGAAATGATGAGCCTCTCTATTGTCTTGCCCAAGAAGACTCCAAATGGGGTCACAGAGTTGGACATAACTAAACAACTGAATGACAACTTTGACACTTACTAGCTGTGCGATCTCGGGCAAGTCACTAACCTCTCTAAACCTCTGGTAATTCTCTAAGATTCAATCTCCTATGTTGTGAATGGGTTGCAATATGAGTAGGTGGTGGAGGTTCCCACACTGACGAGATTGCTGCTCATTAATATCATATTAGAAAGTCCAACATTTCATTGACTCATTTGGGCTTTCTTATATGCCTTTAAGGAGCTATATCAAAGATAGAAGAGCCCTTTGAAGTAGCCTAGTCCAGTCTCATTATTTTGCAAGTGGGGAAACTGAGGACCACAGGAAGGACAGTCACTTTCATAAGGTCACATGTGATCTAGGTTGGAGTGGTAGAATCAGAACTAGTATCTGGGCCTCCTGATGCCCACCATGCCACACTGTAATCATAGTGCAGTGGTTAAAAACAATGCACCCAAACCATCCAACTCAAAGAGATGCCCCTTATCCTACACAAACAGCATACATACAATTCAAAGAGCTACCCAACCTTCCATGCTAAAACAAATACATTTAACTAATTCCCAGTGGATTCATAAACTTGGAAGCAAAAAGAATCTTTAAGTCATTTAATCCAAGCTTCTCATTTTACTGATCAAGAAACTGAGGGCCAAGAGAGGTCAAGGGACTTGTCCAAGGTACAACTAGTAAATGAAAGAGCCAGTGTAGAAGCCAGATCCTCTGCCTCCAAATCCAGAGCAGTTTCTATTGGACTACACTTATAATATTGAGAGGAAAGTTCCAAAAAGCAGCATCAGTGCCTTATCCCACACTGGTCTTTAAATCTACTTTCTCTCTCTAGACCTGTTGTTCATTTCAGAAAAGAGAACTACCCGCCCCATTTATAAGAGCTTCTGAAAGCTCAGAGTATTGAAGTGGACAGACCCAGTAGGAAAAAAGTCAGAATACAAATGAGATGTGAAAAAATGCTATTGTACAGCTCATATTCTCTCAAATACTGTTTTTCTGGGCTCTTTAGTCGTGTATACTTAAAAATCATCTTTTACCCAGTTTTTGACAAATGTCTTGCTGAGGGGAACTGTTGACTTGTCATCAAACACCGAGAAGCTCATTCTGATATTGTAGAAGGACACTGAAATAAGAGACAGAGAATAAGTGCATTTTGAACAATTAATTTGGATAATAATTTCATTGAAGATTCAATTTCTCAAGGGTTCAAGTTCGGATGCTGTGATCTTAAGTCAGAAATGCTCTTTGACCTATTAATGGAACCTTGATTTTCAATTTGCTTCCTTTGACTCACTTGACCCTAAAGGCAAGAACCAAAGCCTAGAGCTTTGATTACATAGCCTAAATCAAGTGGGAAGTTAAAGCATTTTGGGGGGGATTTTGGCCTCAATGATCTGGGCAGTCCCCTTAGCCCTTCTCTTTTACTTCCGCTATGGGGACCAAAGATGTACAAGTTAGGAATTGGCGGAGTGGGGCAAGACCAGAGAAACTTAAGAAGCTACTTTAGCTGACTGTCAACATCCATTTTCAGTCCATTCCATTGTGGTTCTGTCATTCATTTGAAAACCTTATCCATATGCTTCTCAACACAATGGGAAGAGCACTACAGAATCAGGGGACCTGGCTTCAAACCTTCCCTTTTCAACTGTACAAATCACTTAATCTCTCTGGATTTCACTTTCGTTATGAAGAAAAATGAGGCAGAAGGGAGGCTGGATCTCCAAGGTCCTTTGCCTGCTGCTCTCATGGACTCTAGTTCCCAACTTGAAGATGTTAAAGATGCCAGAGGCAACCCATTCAGGACTAGGGTGGTTGCACTATTCTATGACTGGAAGCACATTGTGGTGCCAGTCATTTGCATGTCCTCCCAGGAGGTCCTCTCAGTGGGCAGATGGACTCCTTTCAGACAGCTGTCATATGGAGGAAGTAGGGAGGCAAAGAGGTGCATCTTAGGAGATGGAAAGATTTCCCTGCTTTTAGTTAAAGCTAGATAACAGTTCTCTCTCTTTCCCACTTCTCAAATGTCTTATATTCTCCAGACCCAAAAGACTAGAAAAATAACAGGAATCATATGGAGCTGGATCCCAAAGCAAGAATAGGAATGAGAGAGAGACAAGAACTGGGTTTTATAGGGGTCAAGAGAGGGTGTTCCCATAGTGAGATGGCAGAAAAAAGAAGGAACTGCATAGCTTGCTTCCTTGTTTTTCTACACCCTTAAGATAGATATGGCCTTGGAGATCTAGTCCAAACCCCTTCATTTTACAGATGGCAAAACTGAGGCTCAAGATCCCACAGAGGGTGACGCAGAATAGAATCTAGTTCTGACTTTAGATTCAGTTCTTTCTAGTAGTTACCAGGGGGTCCCCTCAGAGGACACATAATCAATCCTTCACAAGTCCCAGGTTGGAAGAGGGAAAGGGACACACACTTGAGTGACAACATGGAGCAGCACCTGTGGACTGAGCAGCAACATGAGAACTTGTCATTCCTGTGGATACAAAGGGCAATGTAGAGCCCAGCAACATGGTCTGAGATGTGGTGAAAGTAGATAAGGATGAAGAAATATAGGAATTCAGAGTGAGATTGGAAGGCGTCTCCATTGTAGGTACAGAGGATGATATAGCTCCAGCAGCAAAGATTATAGCAGAAGTACTAAGAGGCAGAGAAGCAGTAGATACTGCATGAGCCTTAATAGAAGTAGGTACCACCCAAGAGGATGATGGATTTGCTGACCAGGAGGATGTCATCAGAGAGGCTATGGTTGTGGTCCAAAAATGCTTTTCTGTTACTGTGGGATGTACAGTAACAGACTGTGAGGACCCAACCATTGTGAATAGGGGAGGACTGGAAAGGAATATGGTGCTAGAAATGCTTACAGGTAGAGTTGAAACATTAGCGAAAGAACCCATTGGTGTAGTGTCAGATGTCATTGTTGAAGGTGTCAACACATTTGTAATGGAAGAATAAAGACCTTGAGGTTTAGTAGATGAAGCACCATTATCACCAGCTGTGTCATTACTTGGTACTGATGATATGCCTGAGGTCTTAGGGGATGTGAAAGACCTAGTTTCAGCCAAACTTGTAGGCATGGTCGCTGTAGATTTATGTGGAGGGGTGATGCCAGACAGCCTCAGGGTAGACGTGACCGCAGGTTCAAGACCTGAAGAAGTTGGCATAGAATCTGTAGAGCCAATATCAGTTTGAGTAACTAGAGTGCCAGCATCTGTGCCCTTAGTTGATACATATGAGGTCTTTAAGGTCTCAAGAGATGTTACTGGCCATCTAGTCTCAGCCACACTTGGAGATATGGTCACTGTAGATGTGGGTGATGTCATGATGCCAGAGAACCCCAAGGTAGATGTGACCCCAGGTTCAAGACCTGAGGAAGTTGGCATAGAATCTGTAGAGCCAATATCAGTCTGAGTAACTAGATTGTCCACATCTGTGCCCTCAGTTGATACTGATGAGGTCTTCAAGGTGTCAGGGGATGTTACTGGCCATCTAGTCTCAGCCAGACTTGGGGGTATGGTCACTGTAGTGATTTCAGGGAAACCTAAGGTAGATGTGACCCCAGGTTCAAGGCCTGAGGAAGTTGGCATAGAATCTGTAGGGCCAATATCAGTCTGAGTAACTAGAGTGCCAACATCTGTGCTCTTTGATACTAATGAGGTCTTCAAGGTCTCAAGGGATGTTACTGGCCATCTAGTCTCAGCCAGACTTGGGGGTACTGTAGATGTGGGTGATGTCATGATGCCAGAGAGACCCAAGGTAGATGTGACCCCAGGTTCAAGGCCTGAGGAGGTTGGCATAGAATCTGTAGGGCCAATATCAGTCTGAGTAACTAGAGTGCCAGCATCTGTCCCCTTAGTTGATACTGATGAGGTCTTCAAGGTCTCAAGGGATGTTACTGGCCATCTAGTCTCAGCCAGACTTGGGGGTATGGTCACTGTAGATGTGGGTGATGTCATGATGCCAGAGAGACCCAAGGTAGATGTGACCCCAGGTTCAAGACCTGAGGAAGTTGGCATAGAATCTGTAGAGCCAATATCAGTCTGAGTAACTAGATTGTCCACATCTGTGCCCTTAGTTGATACTGATGAGGTCTTCAAGGTGTCAGGGGATGTTACTGGCCATCTAGTCTCAGCCAGACTTGGGGGTATGGTCACTGTAGATGTGGGTGGTGTGGTGATTTCAGGGAAACCTAAGGTAGATGTGATGCCAGCTTGAAGACCTGGGGAGGTTGGCATAGAATCTGTAGGGCCAGTATCAGTCTGAGTAACTATAGTGCCAACATCTGTGCTCTTTGATACTAATGAGGTCTTCAAGGTCTTAAGGGATGTTACTGGCCATCTAGTCTCAGCCAGACTTGGGGGTATGGTCACTGTAGATTTGGGTGGTGTGGTGATTTCAGGGAGCCCCAAGGTAGATGTGACCCCAGGTTCAAGACCTGAGGAAGTTGGTATAGAATCTCTAAAGCCAATATCCGTCTGAGTAACTAGATTGTCCACATCTGTGCCCTCAGTTGATACTGATGAGGTCTTTAAGGTCTCAGGGGATGTGAATGGCCATCTAGTCTCAGCTGCACTTGGAGGTATGGTCACCGTAGATGTGGGTGATATCATGATGCCAGGCAGCCCCATGGTAGAACTCATTCCACATCCTGGACTTGAAAATGTTGTCTTGGATGCCCCTGTAGTAAAGGTGGGATCCATCAGTGTAGCTGTGAATGTTGAAGAATCCTCAGGAGAGAAGTCTGCAGTTGTGGATTTACCTGGTATAGCTACAGATGGAGTTGTGGCTTGAGGTGCTGTTTCAGAGTAAATAGATGGTAATCTTGTCTGAGAGTTTGTTGGATTGTAACTTGGTAAGAATGTTGTTGCCATGATTGTCGTCTGTGGAACTTGAGAAATGGGTCTAGTGCCTAATACAGATTTAGTGGTTGTCAGTGTTGTCGATGAAATGGGAGTTCTGCCTGGTTTTGAACTTCCTGTCATGTCAGATGTTATGGCGGTATTGCCTTTGGTGGCTGTCGTTGATCTTGTGTCAGGAGATAGGGAAGTGCTAACTGTCATGGCTTGGCCAGGTTTCAGTGTGTTCCAGGAAATGTGGGCTGTTGGGGAAAGGTGAATTGCTACAGAGGTAACAAGGTTGTTGATTGGAACAGTTGAAGGTGATGGCACGTTCTGAGTTGCATTTGAAGGAGCTGTTGGGCCAGTAGATGCATGAGTTGCTGGGAAGTTGAGTGTAGTCATGGCAGTGGTGACAGCTGAAGGAACCATTGTATCTGTCAGAGTAGCATTGTTCGTTTCTGTGGTATCAACTGGGGAGGATGAGATCAAAGTCATAGTTTCATTGGGCCCAGTTGAGGGTTCTGTGGGTAATATGAAGGATGTCTGGGTGGTTGCTGCAGAGGGCTCAGTCATCATAGCACTGGGAGTATTCAAGACTTCTGTAGTGGAGAAGCCAGGCCTGTTCACAGGTATCGAGGACAGGTATGTGGTCTGAAATGCTGGGGCCATAGATGAGGGATTCTCAGATAGTGTGCTAACAATGGTTCTAGCACTAGAGGATGTGGATGAAAGTTGAGAGACAGGTGAGCTTGTTCCTTCAGCTGTTGCATTTCCAGGAGTAACTGAAAAATTGGAAAAGACCTGTTACTTTTGGTCCTGCTTTAGGAGATAGGGATTATTCTATCAACAAAAATCATCCATTTTCTTCCCCTGCTCTTGGAGAACAAAGAAATATCACAGGGAAAATCAAATCACTTATTGTCTTGGTTTAATTTAATACAATTTGCTTATACTTGAGTAGGGGTGAATAAATCTCTTTCAGCTCCCATTATGCCCCTAATAGATAATGTAAGGGCCATGTGGATTAACCCAGTACTTTAATTAGCTAGTCTGGAGAGACAGGGGAGAGCTGAGAACCTTTGCCCTGCATTCCTGCGGTTCTACCTAAATTGCTTGTCTCCTGATGTGTTATTTGTCACAATTCCATTACTGACCAATTTATGTTAAGAAAGATGGAAAGTATATATCCCATAGTATGTTTACAGTACTTTGGGTTTAGCCAATTGTCAATTGCCTGTCTGCATACTTTAGACAACTGGGGTTTAATTTCCGCCTCATTTCAAGTCAATTTAATTCAATTAGGATGTCCCAAGCACCAACTATGTGCCTATCACTATGGTGCTGTAGGGAGTCCTAGAAGAATAGGAAATAATTGCTGCCCTGAAAGACCTTACAGTCTTCGTGGGAAGGCAATATACTTTAAGAAATATTAAGCATCTTCTATGTGCCAGATTCTGTGCTAGCTGTTGAGAAAACAATGACAAGAGCTTGCACCCTATTGGGAAGATGCACAGTTGGACAGGACAGCAAATGAAAACTAAACTGAGAAGGAAGAAAGACTAATAACTGTGTTGATGTTCATGGGATATGGAACCTGAAATGAGCCATGAACAAAGCTAAGGAGTCTGAAGAAGAAGAAGAAGAAGAAGTGTATTCCATGCATGAGAAACAGCCTGTACAAAGATTTGGAGGTGGGAAGTAGAATGCTAAGTTTGAGGAACAAGAAAGCCACTTTTTCTGGAATGAAGAGTACATGAAACAGAGTAACCTAAAATAAATCAGAAAAGGTAGCCTTTTAATGCCAGGCTTTAAATGCCAGGCTACTGAAGACTTTATATTTTATCCTCAGGCTATATGAAAAATGGATTGGAAGAGTAGAGAGACTGGAAGTAGGAAGACTGTGTACGAGGCTACCATAGGAGTCAAGACGAGCTGATGAGGGTCCAAACTGAAGTGGTATTCATGTGAGCAGAGAGAAAGGGACAGAGGTGAGAGATGTTTATGGAGACTGAATTGACAAAACTTGGCAACAGATTGAATATGGGGGATGAGAGAAGGAAGAGTCAGGGACAACTCCAAGGTTGTAAACCTGAATGACTGGAAGAATGGTGGCGACCTCAATGGAAATTCAGAAGTTTATAAGAGGGACAGGCTCGGGGCTGGTGGGAGAATAAATAATGATTTCTATTTTACACATGTTGAGTTTGAAATGCCTATGGGACATCCAGATGGAGATGTCCAATAACCAGTGAGAAATATAGGACTATAGATCAGAAAAGTAGTTAGTGATGGATTTTAAAGATTTGTGAACCATCTGCATAGAAATAAGGACCCATAGAAGCTGATAACTCACCAAGAGGAAAAAAAGAAGAGGCCCTGGAATGGAGCCTTGGTGGTAGAAGGGGCCAGGAGGGACACCTACAGTTAGGGGAGGAAAATTGTTCATGAGATCAACTCTTCTATTTTACTACCTATGTGACCTTGGTCAGGTTACTTAATATCTCTGGCCCTCAGTCTTCTCAACTGTAAAATGAAAGAGTTGAGCCAAATGGCTCTGATTTCCCTTCCAGATCTAAATCTATGATTCTTCTGGTCTAGCAAAAGAGTCTGAGAAGGAACAGTCAGAAATCATTCAACCAACATTCATTTAGTGCCTGTTTGGTGTCAAGCATTGTGCTAGGTGCTGCCTGCCCTCAAATGGTTACATTCTATTTGGGAGAAATGTATATAATATATAGAGAAATATATTGTATATATTATAGGGTAATTAGTGGGTAGGAAGGGGAATCAGTAACTAGAAGGAGAGTGAGAAAAAGGGCCTTATATAGAAAGTGGTACTTGAGCTCAGCTTTTAGGAAAACAAGGGATTCCAAGATATAGAAGTGAGGAAGGAAGGGCAGTACATTCCAGACATCAGGGACAGCCCTATGTGAAGGTGTGGTAGTAGGAGATGGAGTGTCATTTGTGATAGGTAGCAAGAAAGCCAGTTTTCCTGGATAACTGTGCCTGAAGCAAAGTAATATATAATATAAACTGAAAGACATATTGGAACCAGGTTGTGAAAGGCTTAAATGCCAAACAGAGAATTTTCTATTTCACCCTAAAGGTAATTAGAAACTGTTAGAGTTTACTGAGTGGAAGTGAGAGGTGGATAATACAGTACTTCAGGAAAAAGCACTTTGACAGCTATGTGAAAATGGACTGGAGTGGGGAGAGGCTTCAGAAATAAAAGTTTGGAGGCTATTATAATAGTCCAGCTCTAAAGTGATGAAGGTTTGAACTAGGAAGTGGTTTTGTGTGTAGGGAGAAAGGTAATTGTAATGACAAAGACTTGGAAACCGGTTGGATATTGAGCATGAAGGAGAGTGAGGACCTGAGGATGACTCTTTAGAGCAGTGGTTCCCAAACTTTTTTGGCCTCCCGCCCCCTTTCCAGAAAAAATATTACTTAGCCCCCTGGAAATTAATTAAAAAAAATTTTAATAGCAATTAATAGGAAAGATAAATGGCCATCACCACTCCTCCCTGGATCGCTGCAGCACCCACCAGGGGGCGGTAGCGCCCACTTTGGGAATCACTGCCTTAGAGGTTCAGGAAGCTGGTTGTAGGATGGTAGTGGCCAAGATAGAAACAGCTCAGAAGGAGGGCGGATTAGGAAGAAGTATCATGGCTTGTGTTTTTGACATAGAATTATCCCATAGGCAATTGGCAATGGGAGACCAGAATGTAGAAGAGAGGTTTAGGGACTGGATATGTGAACTTGCATGGGAGCCAATGTGGTCAGTGAGGGTCTTTAGAGAGGATGGTCCGGAACAGAGTTTGGGGGAACATCCACAGTTAGGGGAAGGATAGATGATAGGCTATTTCAATATGTGAAGAATGAGGTGATGAGGGCCTGCACAAGGTGAGAAAACTCCCTCTCCCCAGACAACTGTGCTGAGTTCTGAGTTTCTAGAAGAAAACTATTCTATCCCTTGAGAAACTGTCATTTTTCTCTGAGTGAAACAGTACTACAAAGATAAGTGAATGCAAAATAGACAGGAAATAAATTCAAAAGAATTTGGCCAGTGGAGAACACTAGCTCCTAAGAGAATCAGGAAAGGCTTCTAGTTGAGGAAACACCAAACGTTTTCTAGTTTATTTGTGAAAGGTTAAGAGACAATCCCCAAACCGTACAAACTATTTGGGAAAATACACAAAGAAGGAGTCCTACCTGGCCTATCCTTGAGTCGTTCTGTAATAGTCCTGAAAAGAAAAGCAAGTCTTTTAGACTCATGCACTGCCTTAAGCTGGCTCTGGGCATGGCTTATCTGGGGACCATGGAGAGCCCCCGGCACCTGAAAATGCTGCGCATCTGTCTCCAGAGAAACAGGCATTGCTCAACCAGTACATCTTGAAGCTAGACACATCCACTCTCATCTTCTAATGGATTTGCCTTTAGTCCTGGTTAGGAATGATTCCCCTTAGCTTCAAGAAACAAAGAAAAACATCTCACCCTTCCCCTGTTCTCTATCCAGAACTTGTTCCCCTTTCTCCATATCCCTCCCACCTCCTGTCACAGCCCGTGTCCAGTCCCCCCATTTCTTGTCCATTCTGTCCTGCCCTTTATCCACATTATGAAATCAAATGACACAATATGAAATGCTTCAGATTTCCTGTGTATTTTTGTTGCCAAAGTTTAGAGGAATTTTTACACTTATTTTCTACTTCCTAAACTCATCTAGCCAATTAAAATAGATATATCCTAGTTTAATCTCTTTCCTAAAGAAACAGGAGTTCTTAACCTGGGGTCTATGAACTTGGTTTTTTAAAACATTTTGGTAAAACTAGATTTCTGTATAATTGGTTCAATCCTATGAATTTTATTTGAGGCATTTAAAAACATCATTCTGATAAAGGGCCAAGGGCTTCACTTGGTTGCAAACAGGGGTCTAGGATTCACAAAAAAGTTAAGAACTTCTTTTTGGAACTGAGTCCCAGTGATAGAAAGAGCGTTTTGGAGACTGACTCACCTGGTTGTGTCTGGACATTTTAGCCCAAATTTGGCAATTTTAGTAGCACTTAATCCTCTTGAAAAATAATTTTGTATTAGTTTGCATTCTGTGTACATGTTGTATTGAGTCCCCAGAGTAATAGCTCCTTGAGGGCAGAAACTTTCTCATGTTTTGTCTGGCAGCTGATCCTAAATGGAAGCCAGACTCCTTGACTCTAGGCCACTGAGAACTTAACATTTGTTCAATTGAATTGAATTCAATTAATGGTCCACTTAAAGAAATGGGGCTTCTGCTCTTGCCTCCATTTAAAAATCAGATCTAAAGACATCATAAAAGAACGTCAGCCTACCTGCCCATGACCTGTAGAGGAGAAAACAGCTTTTTGAAGGGTAAGTGATTTGTCCAAAGTCTGCAAATGTGATAAACATGTTCATTGCCATTATCCATCTTTAGAGATCAATACTACTCAGAGGCTTCAGTACAACCATGGACTCAAGAAGACAGTGTTCTGCTGAGACCTGACTTTTTAAGGGGGGCAAATGGGTCTGAACTTGAGGCTTCAGCCAGCACTATTCATAGAGGAGCTCAGGGAAGTTCTAAGTGGCCTTGCCCTGTATGTAGCATAGCGAATCACCAACTGACAACCTCGGGGAGGGTAATATTTTTATCTCATTTTACTGTAGAGAACAGTGGACTCCTACACAATTGTTTCATGAGCATTGGAAAGATGAGGAATAAATATATCGTGTGTTGGTAATTTGTGCCTCTTGGGACAGCATCTAGGTAGTACAATGGGTAAAGCCCTTGGCCTAAAGTCAGGAAGGTCTGAGTTCAAAACTACCCTCAGGTACTTTCTTAACTTCAGTGTCTTCAACTATAAAACGAGTATAACAATAGCACCTAATTCGTAGGGTTGTTGTGAGGATCAGATGGGACGCTGTTATAAAAGTGCTATTACTATTATCTAGCTCATCGAACTATCTCTCTATCTAATATGGCCTCTGAGGCAAGGACCACTGAGGAGATTTGACCTTATAAGCTGTTCAAATGATTCTGGGCTAGACTATTTTCTGCTAAGTTGAGCAGGAGGTATTAAGGACCTCTTCCCACATTGAAACCCCCTCTTTGTGATCTTACATCATACAAATTTAGTCCAAGTCCCCTCTTTCCCCCTTTCCCAAATACATTTCCATGATTTAAATGATTGAGCTTTTCCCCACTCTCAAGAACTGCACTGGCGGGATTCCAGATCTGCATCTAACTGGCTTGAAGCCCAAATTGCCACCTCTCTCTCTCATCAGTAGAAGAAACTGGCCCAGGTATCTGTAACCACTGAGGCGGTGCCTCTCACAAGGCCAGTCAGAGCTGTTTACTGTCCCCTTGGCCCCAGCTTTCCCCGTCCCACCCCCCAGCCTCCCTACCTGTGGCAGCCCTGCCGGGTGGCACAGGTGTTTTAATGAAGTAGTCTAATGGTTATAAGAAGGTCGGGAGGCTGAAGATTTTCAGAGACCGTCTGGGTAGAAGGAATTTAATTAACTGTCACTGCCTCTTGCAGAAACATGACACAGTATAAAATTCTGCCGAAGTTTTAGGGATTGGTGAAGTTGAGTTTTCCAAACTTTGTCAGGCTGAAGGAGCAGGACCCATGTGGTTTAAGGCCTTATTAGAACTTTGTCAATTGCAAACAGAGAAAAAGCGATGAAGTTTTCACACCGAACACCCTGAGACTCCAGTCAAAAACCATTAAGGGAAGAAGCCAATTTGTACACTGGTGGACTCTGCAAGGACAAATCCTGCACAGAAGGATCAGAAAGATGTTGTTTTCCCAATTTAGATTGGATATGTGAGTAATACTCCCCTGTACACAGAACCAGACACAACAGGTTTGATTAGACAGGGACGGGTTTGTCCAGAAGGGGTTGCATTTATCTAGTTTGACAAAAGATCAGAAACAAGAAGAGGGAAAAATGCGAACGACCCAGGCTAGCTTTGGGCAAGGCTGCTTGTCTGGGAGGCCATAGGGAGCGACCCCAGCACTTGGAGATGCAGTGCAGCATCTGTCTGTTTCCATAGCAACAAGAATTGCTCAGCCAGTGCTTTCTGAACACATCCACCCTAATCAGGAGCTTCTGCTGAATTCAGCCTTGGCCCTTAAGGGGGGAAAGGGCATCAAAAACACATCTTTCACCCTTTTGCAACTCTATGTCCATTACCAGCTTTAAACCCTGGGTTTCTCTGAACCTTGCAGCAATCCTAAGCAGAATTAAAATGTGGTGCTGCTTTCTCAACTGTATCACTCACCCACCTGCACAGTTTGGAGAGGGTGGCTTATCCTTATGGAATGCTCATGACTGGACTTTTCTGGTATAAATGTCCCAAGAGACATCTTCTAGCCTGCTGCATTTTCATCTACATACCTTACCTCGGTTAATATGCTGATGAGATTTAAAAGCATCTAGCATCCGCATGTTTTAGCCTCTCAAGGGCCAAGCGTGGGAGTTGTTCATGATTTTAATAACATCAAATGCAAAGGCCAAGGCTTGGTTTTAGGTAACAGAATGGAACAGTGCCTAGAAGTATATTGACTGAACTTGGAGTCAGAAAGACCCAAGTTCAAATCCTGCCTCAGCCATTAGCCGTGTGGCCCCATGTAAATTCAATTTAAAGGCCCTTTCAGCACCTCGGTTTCCTCATATGTAAAATGTGTATAAAAAAAAGCACTTTGCAAAACCCTAAAGCGTTACAGAATTTGCTAGTTATCATGATTTTTTGACCATGACAAACTAAGAAGTCTCTATGGCCATCAACAAGTCTTGGGGGCTGCCTGCCACTTGGAGGGGAATAGGGTGGCTGAAGGAAGAAAGGGTTCCTTCAAAACCAATCAAGACCTACAAACATTACTCTGTAATGTGGCTCTTTTGGGCTCTAAGCCTGGAATCAGGAGTCTTTAGTTCAAATTTGACCTCAGCTACTCACTTAGATGCGTGACCCTGGGCAAGTCACTCTACCCCAAGGGTTTGCCTTAGTGTCCTCATTTATGACGATGGACATATAATAGGTCCTACCTCCCCAGCATTGTTGTAAGGATTTAATGTGGTAATATTATAAAGTGCTTAGCAAGGTCCCTGGCATGTAGTAAGTACATCTAAATTAGCTGTTTATTATTATTACTCACTACCCAATGTTTGGTAGTCAGAGTGGCATCGATTGGAGCATAAAACTCATTTTGCTACACTTTTCATGTGTTTGCGTCATAATCAAAATGAGAAGTGAAAAGATTTTTTGTACTCTTGGATCCAAATGTTTGAGATCTTCCAATGCTAGACCAATTTTAAGTTTCTTAAGTTAATTTCCCTTCGAAATATATAAAACAGACATTTGAGTAGACTGAATTAACTAACCAGCCCCTGTGGATCAGTGGGAAACAATGAAGCATGCTTTAACTTACAAGACAAAAATTTGTTTCATTTAGTGTCTCCACAAACCGGAAAAACAATTTTTTTCTTTTTAGTTGTTTTAAAGATGTTAGACTGACACTGAGTGGGTTTTTCTCAATAGCTTAAACATTTAAAATGATTGATGCCTTGAAGGTTGACAGTAAATTGCTTTCCAAAGTAGGTCTCATTGCCACTTAATCTTCAGGATTTTTAAAGTGGTCTTAAGAGTAAGTAGCATGCCTGCCTCAACTTTTAATACCACTGGGGAGGAGGAGAGTAATTGTACACTGAGCCACGGCCAAGCTGTCGAAATAAAAGTACAGAGATTTTTCAGAAGTCCAGATCTGAATAGGAAAATTGACTAAAGAATTCCAAAGAACCTCTGAGAGGATTGCAGAATTGAATTTAATCTCTAAGACATCATAAGCATGCCTCGGTTGATTCTTTGATATCCAGAATCTTTTGTCAAAAGGGCATATTCAATCTATTCATTAAACATTTATTAAGTACCTACTATGTGCCAGGCACTGTGCTAAGCACTAGAAATACAAAGAGAAAGTCTGCGCTCAAGGAGCTCATGAAATCTAATGGGAGAGTCAACAGAGAAACACATATACAGTAAAAGTAAGGCAAGCTATAATACAGGATCATTTTATAATTAACAGAGGGGAAGGCACTAGAATTAAGAGGGGCTGGGGAAGGCTTCCTATACAAAAGGTGAAATTTTAATTGGTACTTTGAAGAGACCTTCTCGTTTCAAAGATCATTCAACAGAGTTTAAAATCATAATGATAACTCTGCTCTTTTAATAGCATAGAAATACTTTGAGCATTGTGTATCTCACATCATTTCTTGAGTGCACTTGGTTTTTTTCTCTTAGTAAGATTTTATTTTGAAAACATTTTCATATGCATTTAATGTGTAGTTTTAAAGATAATTCTCAAGACCTTTTTGTATTGCTACTTGACTATTTGGGGAATTGCTCCTTGTTTCTGTTCAGTTTTCCTTCCCTTTGGTGTGTGTTGTGTAGTTTTTGCCTTTGACACTTTAAGACCATTACTTATTTTATTTTATTTTATTTTATTTTTTAAACCCTTACCTTCCGTCTTGGAGTCAATACTGTGTATTGGCTCCAAGGCAGAAGAGTGGTAAGGGTAGGCAATGGGGGTCAAGTGACTTGCCCAGGGTCACACGGCTGGGAAGTGTCTGAGGCCAGATTTGAACCCAGGACCTCCCGTCTCTAGGCCTGGCTCTCCATCCACTGAGCTACCCAGCTGCCCCACTTTTTTAATTTTTTGGTCTAAATAAAAAGGAATCCTCATGAGTTTTCCATTGTCTCAAAGACACATCTTAGAATTTGCTTCCAAGTTGGAATTGGAGGGTCAAATAAAATAACATACGTGAAGGCCCTTTGTAAACAGAAGTATGCTATTCCCAGTTCCTGTGAATTGCAGGATTAATAATAGTAATAATAATAACTAATATTTATATAGTGCTTTGATGTTTGCAAAGCACTTCACAGCTATCTCATTTTATTCTCACAACCACCCTGGAAAGTAAGCATTAATAGAAGTTTCCATTTTGAACATTATACACACTAATAGCAATGTTGTCGGATGATCAACTGTGATAGGCTCAGCTACTCTCAGCAATACAGTGATCTGGGACAATTCTGAGGAACTTGGGTCAGAGAACACTAGCCACCTCCAGAGAAAAGACTGTTGAGGACAGATGCAGATCAAAGTATACCGTCATTCACTTTAGTTTATTTATGGCTTTATTTGGGGGTTTTGGTTTTATATGAGCATTCTCTTACAACAGTGACCAATATGGAACAATGTTTTGTATGATAATGCAAAATATAGATGTATAATCCACTTCAAATTGTTTACCATCTCTGGGATGGGGGAGGGAAGGGATCGAGGGAGACAATTTGGATCTTATAATTTTGGAAAATGTATGTTGAAAATTGTTATTACATGTAAATGGGAAAACAAAATATCTTTGAATAAAAAACATATATACATACATATATATATATATATCACAAAAACAAGCACACACAAAGTATGTCCATTTTACAGATTAGGAAACTGGAGCAGTCAGAGATTGATTTGCTCTGGGTCATACGGTTTAATTGTCTTAGGCTAGTTTTTGAACTCAGATTTTTTTGATTCCTGGTCCAGTGTTTTC
This sequence comes from Gracilinanus agilis, assembly GCF_016433145.1. NCBI lineage: Eukaryota > Metazoa > Chordata > Mammalia > Didelphimorphia > Didelphidae > Gracilinanus > Gracilinanus agilis. Next base: position 19,343,437 of record NC_058136.1, on the reverse strand, counting down.
TACCCACTGCTCCACCTAGCTGCCTCAGCTAGTATTTATATCACTTTTTATGGCTTATGAAATATTTTACAAATATTATCTCATTTGATCATGCTCACCGCAACCCTCAGAGGTAGTTGCTATTATTTTCTTCATTTTACAGATGAGGAAACTGAGGCAAACAGAGGCAGATGCCTAAGACTAGATTCAAACCCTCTTGTCTCCAAGCCCACAATCCGGTGTACCACCTAGTTGCTTCCTCTAATGGTTGCCTTGGAAAACATGCGTGAGGGAAAGAAATTATATTATCTGGTAAATCTCTCAAAACAAGCAACTCTGGTCCATTGTGCCAAGCAAGCTTACCTTCCAGTTTGTACCTGTGTCAGACTTTGCTCAGAGAGAAGCAATTTAGTCAAGTTCAGTGCCTCAGTATACTTTGTAGATGACGAGCAAGTCTTTACTCCATCCCTGGGAAGAGAGGACTGTCATGGATAGGTTACATACATGGGCTCGGTGTGAGCCAATCCTTAAAGATTATGGAGTCTGACATGAGGAACTGAATCTGCTTTCTTATCCCACTTCTCTCAAGCCTCCTAACTCGGACTGGGCACTGACTAGACTTACTAAGCAGTGCCCTGGAGGCAGCTCTGCACTTTCCTTGTTCTCTAATCCAGTTTGCCAATAGTCCCAATGCTGAGTTCATATTCCCAGCTGTTACCCTGGTCTCTCCTATGCATCCCAGAAAGGAGGCAGCCTCTCCGCCAGGAGAGCAGCCTCTTTGACCTTTTGGGGTGCCATGGACACAGTTGGAGCCCTCCTCAGAATCACCTTTGTGAATGCAGAAGATGACAAAGGAAACGTTATTGAAATTCTGCCATCAAAATGTTAAACAATTTCTAGAACCCACAGAACAGAATCAAGAGATCTAGTATCTCCCCTTCAGATTAGGAAGTTACACACGAAGACAGGAAGACAGGATGTGCCATGTACTGGCTATGGAATTAATATGCAGGGTACTGTCTCTACACACAAATTCACATGCACTTGTGGAGGCAATTTTATTTCTGTAATTTTCACAGACATTGCTTGAATCCTTTATGATAAGTCACACACAGGTAGAATCATTGTGAATGTGACTTATTTATGTAAGCACTTAGGACTAGAAAAATGAGGGTTGCATGTGATTAATCTGGCCTGCTTCATGCAACTAATGCGACTACTTTTATTTTTCTATGGAAACCTGCATATGTAATACTTGGGATGATTGTATCCATAACTCATGGGGTGTTTTGGAAAATTATATGAATGCTTATGATGATAGTAAGGTACCCACGTCCCCTGGAGCTCATGGTGGCTGGGGACCACGACAGCCTTTGGCTGAAAAAATAAAGGTTCACAGAGTGTTTTAAACCAATTCACCATGATGACTCAAGGGGATGAAATGGGGAGCTGGAAGTATAGCACTATTTCTCCCTTTCTACTTCCCTTTCTACTCCCTTTCTACTCCCCCCCCCATTAAAATTAGATTTGCAAGACTCCAGGCAAGTACCTCTATACTATAGAGGTACTTTTCATCCCTGGCTACTGAGACTGTCTGTTCCTATATTGTAAACTGTGGTCCAGAAATCTAATGTGACCATTGTCTTCTGTGACCTTCAGCCTTTCTCAAATCAATTCTTCCCTTCTGACCTCAGAATTGGATCTCTTGGCTCCAATGCTGGTTGTCCCTAAAGTGGAGGAGAAACCTTTTTCAGCTTAGTTGTTCTCATCACCAGGAAGTCTAACTAACTCCTGATCTGAGCACAGAAAGTTCCTTGGAATTGTTGCTGAGAAGTGCCCCCTGGTTCTCTGGGGATATTTTGTCGACTGAAAGAAATCACTGAATCTCTAAACTACCCAGGGATGTACGTGTGTTTGCCCTGAACACCAAGATTTCTTAGTAGGACTCAAGCAGGAGTTCTTAGATGATAAATGAACATCACATTGTCGTTGTGCACGTCTTGACATTTACTGTTTCTGAGCTGAGGTTCATAAGCCCGGAACTAACAGTCCTCAGAGATTTATGCAGTTTATGAGTCTTCTTGTCTTCTCTGAGACTTCTTGTTATCTCCGAGACTCCGAACTGTGGCATTATGTGTGCACAAGAAATGTCCTGGTCTGATTCCAATGAGCTTTGTTGCTGAGGTCTCAGGGTCCCCAAGCAGGTTCAGAAGCGAGCCATTAGAATCCTCCTGGGTCTTCCTGAGGTGGAACTTTTGGTCCCTGCAACAACCAACTTAACTTTCTCTAATATCTGCCTCTTACAATCCTAACTCTGGAACCAGCCTGGAAACCATGCCATTCAATTAGCTCTCTGCCTAGCAGGAGCTGGACAATATGAAACTTTCCTGTGGCTTTCTGTGGTCCACAGCTACTGTGAGTGAGAACAGGCCACACAGGACTCTTGCCTCTCTCCCTTTCCTTAGCTACAGCTACAAGTCCCTGTGTCTTTCTCACACTCACTGTACCTACTATAGTCCTTTCTTCCTCTCTACCTCTTTTCTCATCCCACCATACCACAAAAAGGCCCACCAGCTTCCAATCTCATTTTATACTTAGCACTCTGGGAAAACACCCAGCCATCAAAGCCTAGGCTGGGTTTAGGGAGGATCAGTGCGCCGTTTGGGAGGGAATGTAGTCCAAAGATTTTCTCCCAATGAGCAAGACTCTCCCTGATCCTGACACAAGCATTTGGGTGGTCCTGTGGCTGGGCTATAGTTTCCAGAAGGGCTTCTTCAAGAAACTCCAGCGCCATATCCTAGTCACAGTTCTCATCCCACCAAGTAAATCTCAGTCATATGTGACTATATGAGGTCAAATTTGCACTTATTTAGAATTTTAAGTCCTAAGCATGCGTGATGAGATCACTAGAGCCTGTGACAAAAGAAAAGCCTAAATTATAACAATAATAGCAGCTACCATTTATATGGTTGCTATATGTCAGGCACTGCACTAAGCACTTTATCATTATTATCTCATTTGAACCTCACAACAACTCTGGTTGCCATTATCTCCATGTTACAAATGACGAAACTGAGGCAAAGAAAAGTAACTTTTGTAGGGTTGCGCAGCTAGTAAGGGTCTGAAGCTGGAAGACTCAGATCTTCTACCTAGTTGACTCTACATTGTTAGGAGAAAGGATAGGCAGGATCCTATGGTCTCCAGAACACATACATTAACCTAAAGAAGACATAAATTCTTATCCTGGATGTTTGATAAGCAGGCCATGTTTAAGAATATGATAGAGTCAATGTGATGAAGCAGATACATTTTGGGGGGGGCCTCTCTTCATAATAATAATTAAACATTTATGGCAAATGCTAGGCTGGGACCCAAGTGATATGGGTGTCTTGGAATGGCATAAATGGGACGGCAAGCTTATCCACTCAACAGATGACTCAAAAGCTAGGAAGGTTAGCTGAGATGTTAGTTGACAGTGTTAGGATCCAAAAAGATCTCAACAGTTGTTAGAACTCTGAACCAAATCCAATCACTTGAAAGAAAAAAGAAAGGACCTTAAGAGCCAAAAAGGGATGGAAACAAGGCTAGACAATTGAAGTGACTTGCTGAGGTTACACAGCCAGTAAATAAATGGCTCATCATTTTCTGTGCTATGTTTATGCTGGGTTGGGTTGGTTTTGGTCCCCACACTGTACTCGTCCCTTTTGAGTTGCATGTTTGCCCTGCCTGGATGGGGGAAAGGGTTTTCTGTAGGGGAAGAAATGTACCGCTCTCCTTTTGATAGAAAGGCGAGGGACTCTGGGGACTGAATGTTGCACACAGAGGAGACAACTCCTTGTATTGGTTTTGTTTTCCTGTTTTTTGGTGTGAGTGCTCAGGTTTTGGAGGAGGTTATCCAGAAATGACTAAGGTAAGAATTTTTTAACTTAAAAAATTCAAACGACCAAATTTAGTTTTTTTTTTTCATTTTGCCTACAGTAGCTATGCTCTGTGAGCTAAACACAAAAGCTACTGCAGTTCCACTTGTATGCTAGTCAGAATTGCATACGTGTTTCCTAACTTTACTTCTGTGGCTGGCTTTCAGCCAGCAATGCAAGAAGGGTTCACGTCATTTGCATGGATGACCCTTGGTGCTTCCAGTTTCCAAAGTGGGAATAAACCATGCTAATTCAAAAAGGGTAAGGGAGAGCAGGGAGGGGGCTCCATGCCATTTGCTCCTGAGCGTCAGACAAAATTCTGCCTGGTAATTATTGGACCCCATGAAGCTGAGCTATAGCTTCTGAATATGGATGAGGGCGTCTGTTAGAGATGTACCTGCCAGCAGAATATTAAGTAGAGCATTTGTTAAGGTGTCTAAGGAAGGTTGTGATTTGGCTCCATCACCTCATATTAAAATTGGGTTTTGCCAGCTGCAGATCTCATTTGTTTTTTTCCATCGATCATGACCTCAGTAAATTATAATTCTGAGCCTGTTTATTAGAGCAGAGTGAGGAATAGCAAGTAGAGCCGACCAGTCAGATACTGCCAGGGGGACAGAATAAACACATGAGAGGAAGGAGTTTTCAAAATGGGGACTGATCTCTCCCAGACAAGGGAATAAAACTTGACTCATACTTGAGGAGAAGAGAGCATCCACAGAGTGATACGGTGTAATCATAGTCGAGCGACCATCTCCGAGGCCAGAGTACAGTGGTGCCCAGAGGCAGAGGAAGGCAAGGAAAACCATTTTCAGTAGACTACCAGAAGCTTGCTTCTCCAATTTTTCCTGTCACAGAGCTGGAAACTATTTATATCAGACCTACTAAGGGGAAGAAAAACTGACCCCTTTAGAGTTAAATATTTTTTATTGGCCTTGCTTTTCTGCTAGTGAAATGCTATTTGTTAGCAAAAAAGAGGAAATGATTGTGTGTGTGGAGAGAGAGAGAGAGAGAGAGAGAGAGAGAGAGAGAGAGAGAGAGAGAGAGGGAGGAAGGGAGGATGGAGAGGAGGGAGGATTAGGGAAGGGATGTCAGTTTCAGCAGCAGAGCTATGGACTAAAACCCATTTTTTTCTTTCAGTTCATGCCCCCTTCCTGCTCAGGAAAAAGAAAAGGCTGAGAGATGAATAAGTTATCATGTCCTTCCCATAATTCCCTTCTTGGGGGCAAAGGTTTTATTGGCAAAACAGGGGTGAGTGAATCAGGCAGATACCACTCCTGCTAGGGTGAGCCCATGTGGCTGTGGCAGTTGGTAGCAGAATTTCCCCAGGCAGTAGGCATACTTTCAAGGGAGTTCCCTTCAGTGCAAGGAAGCCTGGAAAGGTTTGTTAATAAGGCATCTTCAATCTCTTTTTCACCACTGGTTCCTTACCATCTGCTTACAAATGTACTCGGGTCTCCCCAGACCTAAAAAACTCTGCCCATACCCAAAATACTTTGCTTTTATTCATAGATCTTGTGGCATCTATTCCTGTGCTCAAAAATCCTCAGTAGACTCTCTGGGCCCCAGCTGTCCCACCAGCCTTCTCTGGATATCCATTTACCTCTTTGCCTACCACTTCTCTGTCTTTTCCCTGACTCCTTTTCTCTTTTCTGATTCTTTGATGTGGATATTCTTCAAGAGACCTTTCCTTGGCTAACTCTTCCTCTCTCTACACTCCCTCCCTTCCATGACTTCAACTGGCAAATGACTCTCACATATCTATCTCCAGCCCTGACATTGATTCTGAGCGCTAGGCCCACGTGTCCTAACTCCTACTTCTCTCCGCCTGGAGTACCTCAAGCTCACAATGTCCAAACCTAAACTCATTCTCTTTCCTCCTAAACCTACTCTTCATTTTGACTTTATTGTTCTGTGTGTAGCACTACGTAGCAGTTACCTCATCTGCCATGTCCATGACTTGGCATTAATGTTTAATTAACAAAACTTAATTAATTAATGACTTAGCATTAATGTTGACTCTTCCCTCTCCTTCAGTAGACCTTGCAATAGACACTCTACCTCTAGCCTCTTTTTCCTCCTTACCAGTGCCAGAATGTTTATGTCCAATGTATATGTGTTCCTTTAATTAGCCTAAGTGCTTACTATGTGCCACACCTCACTGTGCTAAGCTCTAAGGAGTCAAAGATAAGGGAAATATAGGATTCCTGCTCTTAATGAGCTTCTTTTCTAATGGAGGAGATAATATGTAAATAACTATGGACACAGAAGATAACTACAGCCCAAATGGGAGGTAATCTTGGGGGGAAACACCAACCATTATGGGAGAGCTGGCTTTAGCCTCTTGTGGAAGGCAAGATTGGAGCTGAATCTTGAGGGAAGCTAGGAAAACTGAGAGATATAGGTGAAAGAGAGAGAGAATTCCAACTATGAGGGACAGCCAGTGCAAAGATGGATTTTGGAGAAGTGGTAGAATCTTGTGGGAAGGGCAGCAAAGAAGGCTGCTGTCACTAAAGGATATGAAGAGGAGTCAAGTGTAAGGACCGAAAGGGGCCAGCCTGTGAAGGGAGATGAATGCCAAACAGAGGATTATGTATTTTTTATGCAGAGATCTGGCAGTTTAGGTCATTTTACTACTTTATCAAAAAATCTCGAATGATTTCCTGTTATCTTAGAAGTAAGTTTGACCTGACAGCTAGGTGGCTCCACAGATTGAGAGCTAGGTCCTAGGTTTAAATGTGGCCTCAGGTACTTCCTAGCTGGATGACCTTGGACAAGTCACTTAACCCCCCATTGCCTAGTCCTTACTGCTCTTCTGCCTTGGAACCAAAACACAATATCTCTTCTAATGAGGAAGGTAAGGTTTTTAAAAAAAATAAGTAAGTTATAAATTCCTTCATTTGGCCCTCCATAATCTCACACCATCCTACTTTTCTGGTTTTATCCTACCTCTCTTTATTTCAGGCCAAACTCTAAATCTCTGCTCCTCTGCCTTCCCAAAACACCCTGCAACCACCTGGGCTATTGTTTAAACTGTTCTCTATACCTCAAAGGCCCTCCTGCCTCACTTTGCCTGTGAGGTAGAACTGAGTTTATTGTTTTATTATCCCCATCTTAGACATGAAGAAACAGATTCAGAGAGGAGAAGGAACTTGTCTAAGACCATATAGCTAAAGTTAAATGACTTGAGGCCTAATTATTCCAGTAATAGAACCATTATACAGAAATATTTTATGACATTCTTACAGTGTGACAAATAGCAGTCTTTTGAGTGACTGCTGACAGACTGTAGAGTGATAGACTCCAAAGGGTACCTACACAAGGGAAATCTCAGATTCAGTTGACCCAGAAATGTTGTTTTTAATCTGTATAGATGGTAAAGTCCGAAATGGTCTCTAGAGTGAAGAACCAAAATTGGAGAGTGGAGTTGTTTAAAATGTTACCACAATAAACAAAATCCTAAAGGCTAATGCTATGACCACTGGTCATCTTAAAGGGTTACAGAGTTAAGAGAGAGATGCCATGTCATTAGAATGCATAAGACTAATGGAACAAGAGTAGGCTGGAAAGATCTGCCATTTTCTCAATGGATGGAGAATCAGATGCAATAAAAGGCATCTGAAGGACAGAAGTATTGGAGTAGTTCTGTCAATGTAATGATCAAAGGGGCTCATCAAGTCAACAGAGGTCCCCAAATCAATTAACAAATGACTAGCTCCAAAAAGCCATTTCATTTGATTACTAGTGGTCACTAGTTGACTTGTAAGGGGGAAAAGAGCAGTCAAGAAAGAAATAACATGTATGTACTTAGTAACATCATCAAAAAATAGTGAAAGAAAAGAAGACAGGACTTTTGTTCATGAGCATCATAGTTTAAAAGGAAAAGATAACTGAGTTGCAAAAGGTTATAGAGAGCAAACAAAAGAGAAATAAAGAAAATGTAGAATGGAGCTGAATTGGAAAGTCAAGATAGTATGGTGGAAAGAATGGTAAGCTTGTAGTTAAGAGGAGCTACATCCAAATCCTGGCCCTGCCTCTTTATTATCTATGTGGTCATAAGCAAGTCACAGACTCTCTGTACCTCAGTTTTCTTATCTACAAAATGAGTTTTTCTGAAAGAGAGAACCCATATAGCTCCTTCTAGTTCTAAATCTATAAGCCTAGTCTATTGGGGAAATTAGATAGAGATAGGGACTTGACTTGTGATTTCATTGGTATAGGGAGTTCTTGGTGAGGAACTGTCTTTACCAGTTTACTTCCTCTGCAATTTATAGGCTTAGAAAGTTGCCTAAATTACTGAGATGTTAAGTGAGTTGCCCAAAGTCACGTAGCCTGTAGAGGTCAGAAGTGGAATTAGAACTCAGGTCATCCTAGCTCCAAAACTAGCTCTACCCACTATACCACTATACCGTAGACTCATGGCAAAACTTGAATGGTTCTAATAGAAAATGTGCTTTTTTTTCAAATGTGGTTAGGGAATTTAGGAAAAGGATGATTATACTTCAGGACCCAAATAATTTATAAATAAATGCAAAAAAACCCCAGACATTTTAAACATTTTTTTTACAAACTATCGCACAATTAGAATAGTAATCCATAAGGAAAATAGGACCAAAAGATTCAGGCCTACATGGAGACTAAAACGAATTGTTTAAAAATGCTTAAATTGGGGGGGGGGTGTTGGTGGGGCAAGGGGCACAGGTGTATAATCTCTTCTACCAGGGAAGCTGAACTTGGTGGATGACTAAAGGATCGGAGTTCTGAACTGCAGTAAGCTAAGAACCTACTACATGAAGTCTAGCCCCAATATGGTGATTCTTGGGAGCAGAGGTGCTGCCTAGGTCAGAAATGGGACAGGTCAAAGCTCCCATGCTAATCAGCAGTGGGCACCTGTGAGTAGCTATTGCACTTGCTGCCTGAATGAGATAGGGAGACCCAGATTCCAAGAAAAAGCTACTTAGATCAAAGACTAAATTATAGAAACAATTAAAAATTATATTGAAGATAATGACAATAATAAAAGAACACATTAAAATTTATGGGACTCAGCGAAAGCAGTTCTTAGAGGCAAATTTATTTTCCTGTGCTCCTATAAGAAGAAAATAGAAAGAGAGACTATTAATGAGTTGAGTTTGCAATTAAAAAGGAGAAACTCAATAAAAAGAACACTAAAATAAGCACAAAAGATGATATAGCTCAATTCAAAGGAGAAATTAACAGAAGGGAGAGCCAGAACAGCAAATTGAATAAATAAAAGAACCAATTTTTTTAAAGATCCACAAAACTAATAAACAGTTCATTTAATCAAAAATTAGAGCCAAGGCAGCCAAATTATCAAAACAAAAAAGGCAGAATTGCATTGAATAATGAGGGAAAATTTTAAAGTATTCAAGAATATTGCATGCAATTATGCTAGAAAAATTGATAACGCAAAAGAAATGGATGAGTGCATTAAATATATAAAGCATCCAAATTGACAAAATGAGAAATAGATCATCTAAACAAAATAATAACAGAAAAGTAAATTGAACTGCATGTAAATGAAGCATCATGTAAAAAGGAAGGAGGGAAACATACATTAAGTGCCTACTGTGGACCAGGCATTGTGTTCAGGGTTTCCTGCCTCTAAGCTCAGCACTCTATCTCCCATACCACCTAGCCACTGATGTGCAAAAACAGACCAGGACTAAATGAAATAAAATTTTAGAAAGAATTGACATAAATTTACATCCTGTCTTTAGTAGTTAAGTGGCCAAAAGATATGAATAGGTAACTCTTGAAAGAATAGACCCAAATTGTCAACAGCCATGTTAAAAATGTTCAAAATCTCTAATAATCAGAGTAATACAAATCGAAACAGTTCACATCCCACCTGATGCCCATCAGACGTGCTGTTACAGTACTGATAGTTGGGAACTGACCCAACATTTCTGAAAAGCAATGTAGAGTCTTTCACGTTATAAAATATGGGTAGCCAGAAAGAAAAATAAGAAAGAAATAACAGAACTGAATATTGAATGAAGTGTTGGAAAACATGAGTTACCAATATGTAGATTCCATTTGACCTAGTGTTCCCACAAAGGAAAACTACAAAATGAAAAGACCTAGCTGTCCAAAAACATTCAGTGAAGACTGACAGAACACATTATGAATTGTAATAGTCGAATATCCTTGTCTCATAAAGAAAAACATAAAGATATATTACACAAAGGATCATAGGTGAAGAAATCAGAATCAAAACAACAATTCACATATTATTTCAACTGTGTAGTGAAAAAAAGCAATAGCAACAACAAATGTATTGTCTACGTGTAGAAAAAAACAGACCACAAAGGATCAGAACAAGGATGCTGGGGGTACTACCACATGAAAGATGTTAAATGGATCTTGGAGATAGGAGAAACAGGTAAACTATAGAAATAAATTACAAACGCTACAAACCCAAACAGGTAGAACCACAATTTCTTTGTTAAATGTGAAATGTTCTTTGTGAAATCTTGCATGCTCATTTTTCTTCATAGGTTCTTTTAAACACACATATATATGTATATATATACATACATACACATATATGTATGTTATACACACACATATATATGTATAAACCAGTGATTCCCAAAGTGGGCGCTACCGCCCCCTGGTGGGTGCTGCAGCAGCGATCCTATTAATTTATCTTTCCTATTAATTGCTATTAAAATAAAAAAAAATTAATTCCCAGGGGGCTAAGTAATATTTTTTCTGGAAAGGGGGCGGCAGGCCAAAAAAGTTTGGGGACCACTGATACACACACACACACACACACACACACACGGCACTAGAAATTAAAATCTATATTTCAAAAAACTAAGGAAGGGGATAATGTGATTAAGTCATATAAACTCCATTTCAAATAGATAAGTTCTCTTAAAAGTTCTTATCACATAGATAAATTCCTTCAAAGCTCAACTCAAGTAATACCTCATAATAAGAGAACTTTCTTGATCATCCAATACTTGAAAGGGTATTTCTGCCCTTACTCAAATTCTCTCTTATCAGATTAGTTGATCTCTGAGGTCTCTCCCAGTTCTAAGTCTGTGACCCTATTATCTATTCAAATATTTTTAATGTATACATATGTAGAGTTTCTCTCCTGATGTAAGTGTAAGCTCCCTGAGGGAAAGAATGATTTCATTTTTATCTTTACATCTTCACTGCCTAGCACAGTACCCAGCTGATGATGTTGATGGATTGGACCCTGTCTGCCCTAAGCGCTTATGTTTTTAGTGCTATTTTTATGTACTAGTTTTAGTACATTTCCAATGTAGTACATTGTTCACAACAACCCTGTGAGGTAGGGTGTACAAATGCCATTGACCAATACCATTTTACAGAAAGGCTCGGGAAGATTACCTAAAATCAAATAGCTATTAAGATAGCTATTACCAAGATTTGAACTTACGTTTTCTGACTCTGGACCAACACGCTTTCTACTCCACCATGCTGCCTCTCCAAACTATTTCATTAGATCAGTTTGTCCCTCACCCTTGCAACCCCTAACTTAGAATACAGCATTCACACCAACTGGTCAGGGAAAATTCTCACACCAGGTGCTTTACCTAATCCTTGGCATTCTTATCTCTTTAAAGACTTAGTTCTCTCTCTGTATTCTATATCCCAGTATATTGTAAGGCTTAGAGAAAGAGCTATCTTCCCTGGGACGTCCACCTCCTCCAGCATGCTCGTATAATCACACACACCATATTTCCTAAAGAGAATTCAATATTCACCCATTTACTCACAGCAGTGCAGCTGGTCATCGGTTGTGGGGGTCATATTGTTGAAAAGCCAGTCGTCTTCCTCCCAGTTCACTATATTTCCAGTGTAGCATTTCTGAAAGTCCCCATTTTCCAAGATGTGGTCCCATAGCTGAAAGTAGTACAAACTGCCCACAGTGCCTTGGGCCACCTTATCTAGCTGGCCTTCTTCATTCCGATGGAAATGCCCAAGGACCAGATTCCCATTGGCCGTCATATTCTGAGAATTGTCCATCACTATACACAGCAGCCTTGTCTTATTAAGGAAAAGTTCTAAACTGCCTTTTACTCCATCCCATATCAGGCATACATTGTGCCATTCAAAAAGAGAAAGGCTGTGATTAACAGGAAACATTTTGCCCAGAATGTGCACTCTTAGCTGCCCACAGTCTCCTTCCAGTCCAAGCTCTGGCTCTTCTGTACTCAAGAAAGTATTTTTAGTCGTGTAAGAAAAAGCCATCCAGGTCTTTAAGTTGGGGTCCATCAATGCCAAGTCAACACAGGCTGTAAGGCGGATAAGTTTGGGAATGGGTCGGGCCAGCCTTGCATATTGTTCACATCTTCCTTGGAAGTCCATTCTTTTCCCTTTCAGAGAAATTGCATCTTTCCAAAGTGTTGAGAGAGGTGGGAGGAAGTAGAAGAGGGAGGGATGAGAGAAAAGGAAACATCAATTTTCAGAATAGAACTTTGTTATGTGGCCTAAAGCTCCTGTTTCTATAGTAGTGTGCAATATGTTTTGTCCCAAACAAACATGGAAGGTCCACAGTGGGAGTGTGATTATCCTCTTTTTATAGCTGAAGAAACTGAGCCTCATAGAGGAGAAATGACTTGCTCAAGGTCACACAGCTAGGAAGTATAAGAGCTGGTATTTGAGCTATGACTATCAGTCCAGCACTCTGTCCTCTATGCCACAGTCTTACTAGATACAAGATGATTTAGACTCCAGCATATCACCCTTTTTTTAAGTTGGGGGCAGGGAACAAGAAGGCAGTCCAGATCTGCGAGTTCACCAGGGAAGGGCACTCCTGGTATGAAAATTCCCTTCATTATTACAGATGGACAACTCATCTGTCATCTACAGTCTTAAAGAGTTGACTAGGGCCCTGAGGGATCAAGTGACTTGTCCAGTGTCACAAATGTGTCAGAGGCAATATTTGAACCCAGATCTTCTTATCTATTACTTCATATTGCCTTTTCCTTCTGTATCTGCAGCATCTGGTATTCTTAGGTGAGGTCTTACCTAAGTACTAACTGGGCCCACCTCTGCTTAGCTTCTGGGATCAGACAAGATTGGGCTTGTTGACAGCAGTATGGGTAAAAGCTAACATTTTCCAAGTTGTAAATAATCTAGAAGAGTAGATTGCACAGACAGAATTTTTGTCAAACTTTGAGATGTACTCTCTTTTTGCAATAGATTTCCTTCCTAATTATATTTTGCCGAGGATAATATTAAAATTAGATTTGTGTTCCCTGAGTACATGCCATCTGGGCAATTTGGGGAAACGGCCAGGAGTGTGTTGGGCAGTGGAGGGAAGCCAGATGTAGATGAACAATTCGCTGCCAAAAGTCCACACACATATATTTTCAAAGTCACTATTTCTATTAGCTTAACTGCCTCATCATATTCGTGTTGCAACAGCAATTACTCCTGTAATGCAGCCTCCAAAGCCAAATGACATGATTGCTTCTGTTTTAAGACCTTGCTTCCTACCAGAATGCGCCACAGGGGACCTGAAGGGTAGACTGCTCTATAGAATTGGAAGGACTGCTGCCGAGTCAAGCCAAATCAGCAAGCACCTACTGTGTACCAGGCACCGTGTTAAACTCAGAGGATATACCCCCCAAAGGGGACAAAAAGCAGCCTCTGCTCTCCAGGAGCTCCTCATCTACTGGGAGAGCTGCCTGCAAACAACTATGTACATGCACAATAAATACAGGATAAATGGGAGGTAATCTCAAAAAATTAAGGGTGATTGAAAAAGGTTTCTTGCTGATGGTGGCTTTTTAACTGAGAATTTAATGAAGTCAGGAAACACAGGGAAGGAGAGAGAAAATTCCAGGCATGGTGGACAGACTGTGAAAATCCAGGCAGGAGGTGGAATAGTAAGGAGGCCAGTCATTGGATTGTTGAGTGCATAGAGGGATGCAAAATGTCAGAAGACTGGAAAGGACCTGGTTACAAGGGCTTTAAAAACCAAACAGAAGAGTTGATATTTGATTCTGGAGATGATAGGGAGCCATTGGAGTTTATTGAGAAGGGGAGTGACATACTTTTTTGCAACCCTGAGTTCTGGAAAATCAGCACTGTTAAATCATTCTTGCTGCTGCCTCTGCATTGGTTACCACTCTCTCTAGTCCACCTCTAGTCCAGACTTCTCCCTTGGATAATAGTCTGCATACCTGTATTTTGCTTGTTTCCCATTTATTATTCATGTTGTTGCCAGATTATTTTTAGGATCATAGTTTTAGAGCTGGAAGGGACCTCAGAAGTCACTTAATGCAACCTCCTTATTTTCAGATGAAACATTTGAGGCACAGAGACCTAAAATAATTTGCCAAAGGTGATATCATTGGTAAGTGTCAGGGCCATTAATCAAACTCAGATCCTCTGACCCTACTTTTCGGACTTCATCACTTTCCCTTCTGTCCACCTTTGACACCATCATTTTGCTAATCCCATTCCTCTAATGACTTTGCCTTGCCTTCTCTGGAGTTGGGAGAGTATTGGACATAGAGTCACAAGACCTGGATTTGAGTCCCAGCTCTTCTGCTTAGCAGATATATCACCTGGAATGAGTCATTTTCCCACTTTGCGAGTAAGCATTTGTAAAATAAGGGGGTTAAAGATGGAAGGGACTTTAAAGGTCATAAGGGTAGATTTAGATTTAAAGATGGAAGGTAGCCAAAAGTCTAACATTCTGGGATTCTCTGAATAAACGAGCAACTTGTTGGATTATTAGGAAGTTCTAGTGATGTTTTTTTTAAAGCATCATTTAACATTTAATGGAAACAAAAAACCTACTTATGCTTCCATTTAAGACCCTTGACAAGGTCCTGACTCAAATCTAACTTACCAGCCTCATAGGCTCTACTTCAGCCAAATGGAGTTATTCCTTGGATAGTTCCCACCTCCATGCCTTTGATCAGACTGTTCCCAGTATCTTGAATGTATCACATGAGTGGCCATTGGCTTATGAAGAGATGTGCGAGTTGTTCCCTCTGACTTGCTATCTGACCACTATGTGCAAAACCATAACAAGAACAGGGAAATTGAGGCTTTTCTTCAGACTGCTGAAATTTAGAGGGCACCGAAAGCCCTTCTATTCCCTTCAGCAGGTAGAAACAACTGAACTTAGTGTGTAGTCAGTGAGAATAACTCACTTTAAAAAGAAGCCACTAGATGGTGTGTTTCTTCACCCTATCCCAAATGAGCTCTTTCCCATCCTGGTTCCATGCTGGTATCTTTATTTTTTTTTAAACCCTTGTACTTCGGTGTATTGTCTCATAGGTGGAAGAGTGGTAAGGGTGGGCAATGGGGGGTCAAGTGACTTGCCCAGGGTCACACAGCTGGGAAGTGGCTGAGGCCGGATTTGAACCTAGGACCTCCTGTCTCTAGGCCTGACTCTCAATCCACTGAGCTACCCAGCTGCCCCCTGGTATCTTTATTGTAGCCAGCCACAGCCTCCCAGTATTTTAGAGTCTCCTCCACAGATCTATATACCTGGATGTTTGAAGGTACCAGGTCCTCCTCTCCCTAACAACTCAGTTTGTTTTTTTCTTTTGTTCTGTTATATTGTAGATATGGGAGTTTATTGGTATAGGAAGCTCACAAGAGAGAAAATTCTCTCTACCAACGTGGATCAGGCCCTTCTCTGTAACTTGTAGATGTAGAGCATTGCCAGGAGAACTCGGGTATTAAACAACTTGTCCAGGTTTCACATAGCCAGTATGTGTCAGAGATGGAATCTGAGCCCAGAGCTTCTTGACCAGCTCTCTGTCTGCTACGCTACACTGCCTTTCACTTTGTCTTAAAAAGTTGATTTGAGAATATCTTTTATGCTTCATTACCCAATCACTTCTGTGGTGATTATCTCAGACTGTAGAAGTATTAGTTATGACTCTGCCTCTGTGTACTATACTCTTACTTATCTACCTTGGCTCCCACCTCTTACTTTTTCTTTGGACCTGCTCTCCTCTTATAAGTGACTCTTTATCCTTTTGACATGCAGAAGATTTGCTTTGGAAGCTAACTAGGCCTCCTATCTCATACAAAGAATTCCTTGAAAAGATAGCATTCTTCATAGAGAAGGAAGGATAGAAGTTGAAGGCCAGATCAGTGGTGTAGGAGGCCTCTTGCTATCAGCTGTATGGCCAAGGGTTAGTCACGTAACCTCTTTGGGCCTCGAGCAACTGTGTATGGCATATGTACTAAGTCATAGCTGAGTTTCCTGTGCTTATGAAATTGCTGGTCTTTCCCATATCTGTGTATGACATATTGGGCATTTATAGAGAAAAATCACTGTAAAAATTCTTACCAGAGAGGAGGATCAAACAAGTCACAAGAATCAGTCCACAAAGTCTCTTGTCAAGCCTCTGACATAGAAGGATCTGTGCTTTCATTGTCTAAACTGGTATTCAAAAAGCGAAGGTTCTCTCTTCCTCTGAGTCTGAAACAGTCATTAAGTTATTAGTTGTTCCTCCAATTCCATACAAATAATTTTGCTAGTTATTTGTCATCAAATAATTTTGCTAATTATTTGTCATCAAATAATTATGATATAATTGTAATTATAGAAGAATATACTTTGTGTACAATATCATACAAAGGCAAGGAAGAAGCTCTATTCATTTATCTAGGTACATCAAATTATCTGCATGAATACAGAGATCTTCACTTCCTTTTGATCTGGTAGACCCCCTACCTTAGTCCATCAGTCTCTTAGGACTTCATTTCTCCCCCAGTTTTTGTCGTGTGTGTTTTTTAAGGACAAACTCCAGGAAGAACCCCTATTGCCAAAATGAACTCACAAATAACTCCTATTTTGAAAGCAGAGTCTCTGTCTCTCTCTTATCACTTCTACCAGTTCCACCATAATTAATTTGAACCCAGAATCAGTCATTGGAAAACAACTTTCTAATTAAAAAATTTAGAAACTTTACCATTTTACTGAAACCCGCTGGAAAAGCTACGTCAACAGCACCATTGGTGTCTGCTTATTTTAAATAAAATGCATTTTGTGAGTGATTTTCTCTGGGAAAACATTTCTCTCCCTACCTTATATTTCTTCATGCTTGAAAGTGAAATCATCATCTGGATTTGGAGTTAATTGAATAACTTTAGATCGAACATAATTTGCAAACCAAATGAGAAGCTAAAGGAGTTTTGGACTCGCTAAGAACATATTGCTTTTTCATCGGTGTAAGGAGTGCCACTCAGCCATTACAGATCAACACCTCCTCCACCTCTTAGTCTTAGCAAGTTGCCTAATAATATAACAGTCACAAAGTGTTTGAAAGTTTGCAAAACACTTTCCATTCATTATCATCTTCCAGTTGTATACCAATCCTGCCAGCCAGGTAATAAAATAAGTATTAGACAGCCCATTTTACAGATGAGGAAACCGAGTCTCAGAGAAGTTAAATGACGTGACCATGATCACATAGCTAATATATATCAGAGGCAGATTTTGAACCTGGGTCTTCATGGCCTCAAGTCCAGCACTCAACATATTCTAAAATGAAGTCTTATCATGACTTTAAAAATCATGCCTTTAAAATGCCACTTTTTACTTTCCAAAATAATTTAGTTATTCCTATTAGAACTAACAAATGCATCCATGTGGCCTGCAGTGGTTATTTTCTTTTCATTTTTTCTTATAGACATAACAGTAATTTCAATAAAAGATCAGGCAGAACCAATAAAACCGTATGACTAGGACTAGTTGCATTTTTTAAAAAGGACATATAATCTTTTCCAATTTTTATTCATTGTAATCTGATTCTTACTCCCCGGCAATGACCCTAGGCAAGTTGAACACATTAAATGCTTTGGCTGTTAATTAGTCTTTATCCCTTTCCACTTCCTTTCCTTGAAGTCCTTGAAAGGCTTTTCTCTAATCGAGAGTGAGTGGTCTGAATCTTAAGATAAGTTTCCATGGAGTTGAGGGGAGCCAAACACTTGAGTTTCTTACCCTTTCCTGTGCTTTTGAGGTGCCAGTGGAAAGGGAGGCCAATGTCAGTGCTTTCCCCCAGAAATTAACTTGTATTTCCATTGTATATCTCCTATATAAGCTCGTGATTGCTCTTGTTGTTTCTCTCAGTCGAATGTGAGCTCCTTGGTGGCAGAGATCATTTCAGTTTTTGTCTTAGCCTCCTCAACCAACACAACACAACACAACACAAGCACTTAGTAGGTGCTTAGTAACTATTTATTGGTTGTTTGATAAACGACACCAGAAGAATTACCAATCAAATGGACAGTGTGGTGCAGTGGAAAACCAATAGTCTACCAGTGTTGTAATATACCTGTTTGCAAAATATGGCAGTTGTTGAAAAATTTAAAATGAGTATCCCTCAGAGGGCAATGGAGAAATCCATGGTCAGTGTGAGCTGGGTTCAAACATAAACCAAATAAGGAAATTCTGAAGGAAAACCAGAGAAAGGGATGTAGTCGAAGTGCATGGTCCATAATGAAGACAAAGATGGCCAGTACTCCACTGATGCTCTCAGGATGTCAAGGAATACCAAGAAAGGGCCCAGTATGTTGGGCAGGTTCCCCTTGGTGAACTTATGAAAGGACATGGACAAGAGTCACCTTGGATAGGTAGGCAGAGATGGGTTTCAATTGGCATGAGTGGAGGCCATATTTCCGTCAATGAGATCAGAGATCTACAGGATTATTATGAGAGCAACAGAAAGAATATTTGACCAGAAACCAGGATTAGCAACTAGTATCAGTTTTGTTGCTGACCTGAAGTATGTAATGGGGTCATTCATGGAACCTTTCCAACAATCCATCAATCGCTAAACATTTTTGAGCACCTATTATGTGTCTGGAATAATCTGAAAATACAAAGGCAAAATCAAAATGGCCCCTGCCTTGGAAGAGCTTATGTTCTAATAGAGGATCAACATTCATAGGATGGGGGTAGATATAAGCTGGTGCTGGAGATGAGGCTGGAATGATACTTGAGAATCTAAGAAGGAGGACATGCGGCCAAGTTATAGAGATGGGACTTGAAGTATTGTTTATGAGGAAGAAGAAAGCCAGTTTGGCTGAACCATAGAATATATGCAAGGGGAAAACGTGTAGTAAGACAGGAAAGGTGGGATGGGGCCAGCTTGTGAAGAAGTTACAGTGCAAAGCTGAGGAATTTAAGCTTGATTGGGAAGGTAACAAGGACCCATGGGAGTTTCTTGAGCAGAGATATGCTATGGTCAGACCTTTTCTTTAGGACAATGACTTCGACTGTTCTTCGGAAAGTTGAATGAAGTGAAGAGAGGCTTGAGACAGACAGACAAGGTAGGGGACTGCATAATTTAGGTAAGGGGTGATGAGGGTCTGCCCTCTGTTGGTGGCTGTGAATGGAGACATCAGGATGTCCTGGGGAGATCTTGTGGAGTTAGAAACAAGAACTGGCAACTATTTGGAATGTGGAGTATTGGGGGGTGGGGTAAGCAGTGTCTTAGTGTCCTTATCTGTCAATTGGGACTACCTTGCCTATTCCTTTTTTTTTAAACTCCTCACCTTCTACCTTTTGTCTTGGAATCAATACTGTGTATTGGCTCCAAGGCAGAAGAGTGGTAAGGGCTAGGCAGTGGGGGTTAAGTGACTTGCCTAGGGTCACACAACCAGGAAGTGTCTGAGACCAGATTTGAACCTAGGACCTCCTGTCTCTAGGTCTGGCTCTCAATCCACTGAGATACCCAGCTGCCCCTCTGTCTTGCCTATTTCACATAGCTGTTATAAGGATCAAACATAGGTCAGTTTTCACTTTTATTTGATGTAATAGAAAATATTCTAGGATTTGAATCTAGATGTATCATTAAGAACCAAATCATAGCATCATTGATCAAAGAATTAGATTTTTAAGACTGGAAAGATCTTGGAGGCCATCTGGTCATAAGATGATGGATTTTTATTTGGAAGGGACCTAAAAGGTTATCTAGTTCAACCTTCTCCATTTTACAGATGAGAAAATTGAGACCTAGAGAGGCCAAGTGATTTGTCCAGAGTCACACAAGTAATTAAAGACAGGTCTTCTAACTCTAAAGTCAGGGCTCTTTTTCCTTGCTCATAATAGCAAGAAGGGCAGCCAGGTGACTCAGTGAACAGGAAGGCCTGGAGATGGGAGATCCTGGGTTCAAATCTGGCCTTGGATACTTCCTAGCTGTGTAATACTGGGCAAGTCACATAACCCCAGTTGCTTAGCCCTTACTGCTCTACTGCCTTGGAACTGATACTTAGTATAGATTCTAAGACAGGAGGTAAGGGTTTTAATGATGATAATAACAATAGCTAGCATTTCAATAGCACAGGGATCAGCAACGTATGGCTCTTTCTGCAGGAGCCATAAAGTCCATTTTTTTTTCAGGCGCTGTTACAGGAGCAGCACTGTGAGCACTGTACGGCTCTCACGAAATTACATTTAAAAAAATGTGGCGTTTATGGCTCTCACAGCCAAAAAGGTTGCCGACCCCTGCTATAGCACTTTCCATATGTCTTCTCATCTTGTCCTAACAGCAGTTGGAAGCCAGTTGCCTAGTAAGGAAAGTAGAAGGAGCTGACCTAGGAAGTTTGCCTTCTTCCTGCAATGGAAAGAACATTCATTTGATTTAGAGATAGAAGACGAGGGTGCAAAACCAAACTCTGCCATTTAAGTATCTGTGTGACTCTTGACAAGTCATTTGACTTCTCTGTCCCTCAGTGTGCAGAATGAGGCAGTTGGACTAGATGACTCACCTCTAAAGCCCTTTTCAACTCGAAATCTACATTCCCATGAACTTAACTCCAAGCCCAGGATAGTGCTCTATCTCTAGGGATATTAGGTGGCACTGTATATATAGAGCACTGAACCTACAATCGGGAAGATCTAAATTCAAATCTAGCTTCAAACACCTACTAGCCGTGTGATCCAAGTCACTTAACTACCATTCTGGATCTCAGTTTTCTCAACTGTAAAATGAGGATAATAATAGCACCTCTTTGTCAAGGTTATTGTAAGGATAAAATGAGATATTTGCAAAACACTTTGAAAGTTTTCAAGTATTCTATAACGTTCCTCTGTTCTTTGTGTATCAAATAATATAATATTTTAAAAATCATAAAATTAATACCCCCAAAGTATAGGATAATTGCAAGGTATTATTGTTATTTCTTCATAGAATTATGGAAGCTACACCAGTGACCATTTAATCCAAGCCATATCTGAGCAAGGATCCTTTTCAAATATCCCCTACCAAGTGATGAGCCAACTTTCACTTGAAAACCTCCAGAGGAAACCAGCTTATCCTGCTTTGGGGCAGCTCTCACCCTTAGGGTCCTGCCTCTCTATAATTCCTAGTTCTTCTCTCTGGGGCTACACAGAGCAAGATAAAGTCCTTACAACACTAGAAATGAGCTCTCATACCTCCTCTTTGTCTCAAGTTTTTTCTTCTCAACACTTCAATGATCCAGGGTCTAATTGGTCTAGAGTAGAGGTTCTTAACCTTTTAGGATGTCCTGGACCCTTGAGCAGCCTAAGGGAGCCTATGGAGTCTTTTTCAGAATCATATTCTTAAAGGCACAAAATGAAATACCTAGGATTACAGAGGAAGCTGCAATAATGGTCATCATGTTTAAAAACAAAGTAGTGGAGCCCAAATGAAGAAGCTCCAACTATAGGGGTACTGTGTCACCACCACAAGTCTCAAGGCCTCTACAACTCCAGAGATGATGGTCTTTGAGAATTTCTTGGTATAAAAATATATTCCTTTGTAGCCAATTTGGCGATGAGCCTGTCCAAAACCTAATCCTCTGACAGCAGAAGCCCCCCATCCCACTCTTAAGCAGTCTGTTACTAGGCCTACTCTCAAAGCTGTGCTAACTTTGTGGTACCTGCTGGGGCTTATGTTCTACTGGCACACCCTTTAAGAACTTAGGTGAGGGGCAGCTCAGTTTCCTCATCTAGGAGGTTGGACTTGATGGCCTCTAAGGGTCCCCTTTTATCCTAAATTCCATAATCCTATGACCATCTTGAGGACATCTTTCTTACCTGTCTTTCTGGCAGCTTGAAGAGGTATATCCAAAACTCACCTGGCAGTACAACGGAGAATCAGCAACCTTTCACTTTGAACACCTTCAAAGCTACCAGGAAGCAAAAAGGATTCCCTCAGAGGGACTCGAGTGGACTTCCTAGATCCCACCCGCTCAGCTCTAAGTAGCCAGGGATAGCACAAAGGAGGCTCAGCATCTTTCCAGCTGGCCTTGCTTCCTGTTGTGCTGTAGGAAATAATGCCCTGTTGACTCTGTCAGGAACAGTTCATGGTTAGATCCTCTTTTTAACTGGCTTCCAGCACGTGACAAGCAGGTAGTCCTCAGGAGCGTGAAATCACCATGAGCAAAGTTCTAGTGTTATTAAATGCAGAAGCTAATGCCCACAGCTCATTGTCTCCGAGGCTTATCTTCAGTACCCAGGTGACTCTGTACTTTAATCAAGTGGCAGATTGTAAATGGCCATTGGCTCACTTAACATTTTCCAAAGCAACTGAAATTAAATTTAGTTCAGCCCAGTGGGGCTCAGGGCTAGGAAGAATCCAATTTAATAAATTCACTCTTCATGTCCCAAGTGCAATATGATTAAACAAGCACTTAGCACAGTGCCTGGCACATGGTATATATTTAATGAATGCTTTTTGACTGACTGATTGTTGATCACCTTTTATTGGTTTTTCATATGAAAACTACTTCAAAATCGATAGCTACATTAGACAGGCATGTAGTGTAGTGGAAAGAATACTAGGCTTGGAGTCAGAGAAGGCCCGAGTTCAGATCCTGCCTCCAACATTGACCAGCTGTGTGATATATACTCACAAGACACTTGACCCCTCGAAGTCTCAGTTTTGTCATGAAAAGGGAGATAAAAGTAATACCTACCACACAGGGTTGCTATGCGGGTCCGTTGAGATAGCATAAATAAATCACTTTGCAAATGTTTGTTAAATAATTAAATGTTTGTTAAATATTATTACCCGAGTCTCCTCTTTTTGGGTAGATTTCAGATAGGAATGATATTGGAATCGGCTCTTCTCCTGCTATTGTTCTTTCATATGCAATATTTGGTGGGTAAAATAACTGGCTTTTGTATTGAGATGTGTGCCCACCTTTTGTACAATGGCCAAAAGTATCTTGGATACAAGTCCAGTAGCAAACTGAATCAGGGGAGGTGCTGACCTCAGCTGTTTCCCTGTGGTTTTTGTTTCTTTCACTGTCTCTATATTTTGAAAGCTTTTCATTCTATATAGTTTAGAGATTATGAGTAGTCTGCATGAAAACATACTATTCTGAAATTTTTCTGGATCAAAGTTCTATCTAAATGGTTTCATTCTCCTCCCACAGTTCTTCCTCTGAATGTGGCTGGTTTTCTTTCTCAGAAGTCCCTCAGCCTTGCTCTGGATCCTTGCATTGCTGCTAGTAGAGAAATCCATTATGTTTGATTGTGGAGAAACACAGAGGAAAAATAACTGCTTGAACACACGGGCTGATGGGGGTGTTATTGGGGATGTAGACACTAAACAATAACTCTAGTCCAACCATCGATAATATGGAATTAGGTCTTGATCAATGGATGGAAAACCCAGTGGAATTGTGGATTGGCTTACGGGGATTGGGGGGTGGGGTTTGGGGAGAGGGAAGAACATGAAACATGTAGCTAGGGGAAAATATTCCAAATAAAAATACTAAATATTAAATTAAATTAAATTAAAAATAAAAACAGATTAATTAGAAAAAAATAAATGGTTTTATCCTATCTGTAATGATGCTTTCATTCCTATATGATTGATTTACTCAATTGTCTGAGTTACATTGGGGTTTATAACTCCAATGAGTACAGGGATCCAGTTTTGTTTTTCTAAATATCTAGTAGATGCTAAATTTTTGTAGGCTGCCATTATATATGTTGCTGTTTTCTCCTATTTCAATAGACCTAGATTCCTTAAGGAGAATCTTTCTATCACTTCTAGTGGCAGTGATCTAATTCTGAATTGTCCACACAACTCAGTCACTTGTTGGGGCTTCTTTGTCAACATTTAGGGTGAGTTTGTGTGGATGCAGCTATATGAAGAGCCTTTTGATTTCACTGTTAGATCTTGGCCATTCCCTAGACATCATCCAGAAAATCACCACATTCAGTCACATTAGACAAATTCAGTGGCTTATCATTGGGGTCAGCCTTTACTCTTGCTTTTCAAGGCAAGGCCTCTTTGTTCCAAAGCTTTTCTGTAAATTGTTGGCCTATTTCTCATACACTCTGAGAACATCTCTGTCTTTCTTCAACTTTTGGACGAGGAAGTGTTTGTCTTTTATAGCTGCCTTAGAGTGATGAGCCCCATTTCATTACTAGACCTTCCAAAAATATATGTGGTGACTGGTATTACCTACATGTTAATTGCTCTAAATGTATCATCATCATCATCATCATCATCATCATCATCATCATCTTGGTCTCCTCATCTTTTTAATGGGTTTCCAATAGAAAGTCTGAGAATAAGCTGCCTACTCCTATTTTATAGTTAATATTCTGAAGACCATTGTGCAGTTAGATTAAATGACTGCTTTTTTTAATTTAGGAAGAGTGTTGGTGTATAAGCTCACCTTCTGGAGAGTCAGTAAAAACTTCTCTTCACATGGCACATAGTAGGCACCCAGAAATGTTTATTGACTTGAATAGAATTGAATTTCCGGGACAACTCCAGTAGCAGACAAGGTGACAGGAGGAGCATGTTCCCACTTCCTCATGGTTTAACTTTGTTTGCTCATGCATTTTGCAAGTGGGAGATTTTGAGTATTCAATGTGGTTCTGGCTATCACAAATGTTACTCTTTCATTTTTATGGATCAATGTTATGTCTGGGCAGTTGTGAGCAACAGTTCTATCTGTTCTGATGCTCTGATTCCAGTGCCTTTTGTTCTCTGAACTTTCAGACACCTTGCAGATTTGAATTTGACAGACTAGGATTTCTCATCTGAATCCCTAGCCACTCAATTATATTTTCTGTGAATTTAGTAGATGCTAAATTTTTGCCATGAGTTTGCACCACTTCATTGCTTTGTCTGCATCAATCAGTAATCCTATTTCCTCAAAGAGAATCTTTCTGTAATTTCTGGTGGCAGTGATATAATTCTGCTATCATAAACCCTCTATTTCTATAAACAAATCTACATGGCTCAGCCATTTGTTCGAGTCATGATAGACCTGGATTCAAATCCAGTTACTAGCTGTATGACCATGGGCAAGTCACTTAACCTCCATGAGCCTCCATTCTGCATTTTTAGAATGGTTATAATAATAACATCTATCTCATCTCTCTAAGTGGAAGTTTCAGGAGGGACCCAGATAAAGTACAGAATTTATTATTTATTTTTTCTTTTTCCTCTCTTTTTTCAGTTACATGTAGAAATCATTTTTTAAAAAACCCTTACCTTCCATCTTAGAATCATTACTGTGTTTTGGTTCCAAGGCAGAAGAGTGGTAAGGGCTAGACATTGGGGGTAAGTGATTTGCCCAGGGTCACACAGCTATCTGAGGCCAGATTCGAACCTAGGACCTCCTCTCTTTAGGCCTGACTGTCAATCCACTGAGCTACCCAGCTGCCCCTAGGAATAATTTTTTTCTAGGTAGTGATCAGTTTATTTTTTGTGGTCCATGGTACACTTTTTATTTTTAGTTTTTATTTTTTACATTTTATCTTTATTTTAATAACAAATTTCTACATAAATTGTATCTTTATTTTATTTTAATAACACATTTCTACGAAGTTATATGATTCATGTTGTCTCCTTCCCTTCTTCCTTCCTCCCTCCCAAAGTTGACAAGCTATTCAATCTGGGTTATACGTGTATTATCACGCAAAACATATTTCCATATTATTCATTTGTAAGTGAATAGTCTTATAAAACCAAAACTCCAAATCATATACCTAAATAAACAAGTGATAAATCATGTTTTTATCTGCATTTCTACTCCAACAGTTCTTTCTCTGGAGATAAATAGCATTCTTTTTCATAAGTCCTCAGAATTGTTCTGGATCACTGTATTGCTGTTAGTAGCAACGTCTATCACATTCCATCATTCCACAATATTGCAGTTACTGTGTACAATGCTTTCCTGGTTCTGCTCATTTCACTCTGCATCAGTTCATGGAGGTCTTTCCAGATCTTTCTGAAATCATCCTGTTTATCATTCCTTACAGCACAATAGTATTTCATCACCATCATATACCACATTTTGTTCAGCCATTTCCCAATTGGGGGACATTCTACATGTAGAAACAATTTTTGACAATTGTTTTCTGACATTATAGGTATATATACCTTTTTAAAGCAAGCAGTATGAAATAGAGATTCTTTGTTTCAAACAGGATCCTCTTTCTACACTCTGCTTTGTGCTTGGAACTTCACAAACTTTTGATGTTTAAGTTTAGGATTTTTAAAAAGGAAAAAGAAGTGATCCATCCAAAGAATGGAAATCTGCTGACTGATCACAGAATGAGGTGTAATGTACGAGCTAGGTCTAGGAAATGATGTGTCTGAATCAGGAGATAATCTAGTAAGCAAAGAAAGTTCCTGGGATGGTTTGCCATTTCCTTCTCCATCTCCTTTTTTTTAAACCCTCACCTTCCATCTTGGAGTGAATACTGTGTATTGGCTCCAAGACAGAAGAGTGGTAAGGGCAAGTGACTTGCCCAGGGTCACACAGCTGGGAAGTGTCTGAGGCCAGATTTGAACCTAGGACCCTCCCATCTCTAGGCCTGGCTCTCAATCCACTGAGCTACTCAGGTGCCCCCTCTCCGTCTCCTTTTACGGTTGAGTAAACAGAGGCAAACTGGGTTAAGAGACTTGCCCCGAGTCACACAGGTAGTAAGAGTTTGAGGCCAACTTTGAACTCAGGAACATGAGTCTTCCTGACTCCAGCCCAGGAATTTTATTCTATTCTGTTCTAATTCTATTCATTGCACCATCTGGCACATAGAAGTAATTTAATAAATGTTTGTTGATTCACTGATAGACTGATTGGTGACCTAGTACTTCATTATGTCTCTGTAATCTTGACCAACAGCTCGAAAATCAATATTCATAGAGAAGACAGTGTCAAATGTATTCTAGGAGTAACCCTGAGGAGTTGAGGTGTCTCTTCTCTAATGTCATCACCTCATGGCCTCATAGTTGTTTTTCTCTTGTTGTCAGCCACTAGTGAGTAATTAGCACCCCAGTTCTATTTCATCTTTTCTGTCAATTAGGTTTTGCAAAAGAGCTTAGTAGGTATAGAAAAAACAAAAGTACAAATATCCCCCTATCTGCCACCTCAGGAACACACTGTCCCCCTATATTACTTTATTATCTCAGTAGAGTGGGCACAAATTTACATAATTCTATATAGCATTGGTCCTACCAAGTTCCCATTCAGATAAGTCCTATATTAGTCCTCCTCTCAGCTACTGCTGGGCTGGGTCCTAAAGTTCTTTCTTTGATCCTGAAGTTTTATCTTCCAGAATCCAGAGTCACCTATCTCTGCTATATGATCAGATTAGGATTTTAGTGGAGGTATAATAATAATAATGATGAAATACTAGCATTCATATAGTACTTTTAAGGTTTGCAAAATACCTTACAAATATCATCTCATTTTATCCTCACAACCTTGTGAGGTAGGTGCTATAATTATCCCCATTTTCCAGTTGAGGAAACTGAGGCATACACACACATATACACATATATAAAACACAAAATATTCCTAGCAGCACAGAAACACATAAACAATAGAGGTCCCCATGGATGGGGAATGACTGAACAAATTTTGGCATAAGAATTTAATTTTATTGCACCATGAGAAGTGATAACTGTTGGATTCAGAGGAACATGGGAGGATTGGTGGTTCAGAGTGAGAAAAGCAGAAACAAGAGTGCAATGACTGCCGTGACGTAAGCTAGCAATAATAAAAAGCAGTCAAAATAGGATGAATTATAATGAACAGTCTCAGTCCTAGGGAATTGATATGAAAACATACAGTATTTCCTCCTGTCAGTGACTAGGTAGAGACCATGGGTATGGAATGTGGGATATACTATCATATGGGGTTGTTATGCCCACTGGTTTGCTTAAATATCTTGCAGGACTTTTGAGCATAAGCAAAGGTTTAGGGGGAGCAGCTGGGTGGTTCAATGGATCGAGAGCCAGGCCCAGAGACAGGAGGTCCTGGGTTCAAATCTGGCCTCAGACACTTCCTAGCTGTGTGACCCTGGGCAAGTCATTTAACCACCATTGCCTAGCCTTTCCTGCTGTTCTGTCTTGGAGCCAATACACAGTATCGATTCTAAGACAGGAGGTAAAGGTTTAACAAACAACAAAAAAGGAAAGGTTTGGGCTTTTTTGTTACAAGGAAAGGTTGGTGGTGGGGCGTCAAAAGGAATAGCTGCCATGTAGAAATAAAAGAGCATAAGAAAACTATTTTAAGAAGAAATGGAATTTAATCATGAATCATTTTGAAAAAGACTTAAAATTAGGAAGGCTCAGTGCCCCCAGCAGCTCTTAGCCGTCCACCCTTTCCCACAAGTCTGCAGTAGACACTCAGGCTTGTGTTTCTTTGACGCATTTCCAGTGGGATGGTGAAGACACAGATGAGCTTGGTACACTATTTGAATAATCACCAGCCACAACATTCCTAGATCCCCCCTGGCTCTTATTGTAGGCACCCAGCAATATCATCTCAACTAGAAACGCCAGTGTCTAAAGCCTTGGAAGGTACTCTGAAGTTTTTTCCCCAAATGATACATTTTGTAAATTACCGACCTGGTGCAACCAACAGGAGTGAATTGAAGGCAGAAGCTGTCGACATGATTGTATGCTCCTGCTGGTGATGATGGCTTTGCCTAAAGCTCACCTGTCTCAGTTTTTGACTCCTATGTTCCTGAGGGGAAGAAAGTAAGAAAAAAGAACATTCTTCCATTTTTTGCCTTTCAGACTTAAAAGTCGATTTACTGTTCTTCTATTCAATTACAAGACAGGTGTCACAGAGACAACTCAGGGCCTCATTTCTTTGTTCAGTTCTAAAGTTTCTAAAGAAGTTGACAAAGTACTTTCTTTACAACAGTCTGTGAGGGTAGGTAATTCAAGGCTTATTATCCCTATTCTACAGATGAGAAAACTGAGGCATAGAAGGGTTAAATGACTTGTTCCCACTCTGACTATCATGTGACATACACTCTTGGCCAGTCATAAGACAATGTGACTCTGACTCAAGAAATCGATGGGCCTCTCTTTCCCTTCAAAAAAACCCTTGTCTTCAGCCCTGAGGTGCATACAGCAGGCCGACCACAGAGTGAATGAAAAAAAGGTGGCTCATTTTGCCACTTGTGAGAGGCAGTGGAGGGGAATGGGGAGAGCAGGGAGTTTGGGAGTCTAAAGATATGGGCTGGAATCTTGGTTTGGCTATTTGTCCAGGCTGTGATCCTGGACAAATCATTTAACGTAGCCTCAGTTTTCTCTTTTGTGGAATAGGAGTAATAAGCTTTTAAGTTACCTGACTTCACAGGCTGCTGTGAAGGAAGCACTTGGTAAACCTACTATTGCTACTAAAGCTTCAAATTTTACTAATATCCGTGTATCACATGGCACTGGGGTCATACATCTTTTATGGTGACTCAGTGAATAGAATGCCTGCCCTAGAGTCAGGAAGACCTGAATTCAAATTTGACCTCAGACACTTCCCAGCTGTGAGACCCTGGGCAAGTCACTTTACCCTGTTTGCCTCAGTTTCCTCATCTGTAAAATGAGCTGGAAAAGAAAATAACAAACCACTCTAGGATCTTTGCCAAAAGAGAAAAAGCCCTGAATGGGGGTCACCAAGAGTCAGACAAAACTGATACAACAGCAACATTTTTGCAAGAAGTGAGGGTTCTTGGGGTGGTAGAAATAGGACAATGGATCAGGAAGTGACAATGGAGGAGAATTTTACTTTAAAAATCAATGAAAGATTAATTGATAATACTCAAATAGATCTGTAAGCTCAAGTCAAAAAAGGATTAATTCTTGTTCAAAAAATAAAAAGACAATATTTTCTCAGTTCCATCCAGGAGTGGATTTTTGTCAGAAAATCTAAGGTGAAAAGTTCTTTCTCCCATTATCACTCTCCCGAAGCTGACAGGGAGAGGGGAGGAGGAGGGGGACTTGAAAGGATTTTAAGAAGAGACAGTTTAATAGCTAACAGTTCTGAGACCTCTCATGAAACATGTCTCAAGAGAAAAATGCACAGAGTCTCACATGTTAGGAAAGAGATGGAAAATCATCTGGTGAAATTCAAAGCAAAGTCCACCCATCGAGGTTCAGCTCTCAATCTCCATGGACATTTAGCAATACCTAGATTCCACATGGGTAGATATAGCTAGCATATCTCTATCTTTATAAGAATAGGGAACGGCCCTGGGATTTTATTGGTATAGAGGTCCATAACATACCTCCTCCTGAAACCTCAGCAGACGTGTCTGTCTTGGATCGATCGATTTCTCCCTATCCATTGCCATCAACCTACTTCCACCAACCTAGCTGGCTATTTCTTGCTCTCTTCTAGCTAGATCGTACGTGCCCTTTTCTCACCATCTTGAATGTTTGGATAGAGACTCGGTGTTGGTTTTGGTTCTGTTTGTACAAGAGCTGGGGCTCAGGTTGCTATGGGGACCTCTAAAGTCATCCAAACCTCTCTAATTCTGTCTGCAGTGCAGCTTACGGAGGGACAAAGACCCTGACTTGTCTGGCACTCAAATATACAACTTGTATCTACTCCCACATTAGAACGACTTAGAAAGACTCATCTAGTGTCAATCTTAATAGATGATTCCATTTCATAGTAGATCTTTTATCCTGTCAACGGCAGTGACTAACTCACTAAATTAATTGAAGGGGGGCGATAAAGGGATGCACTTTGGAGAAGAGTCGAGCTCTCTTTTCAGCTGTGAATTATGCATTAGTAAGAATAATTGGCATGGGATTCATCATCATTTCCGAAGTTAATGAAATTCCCTTACACTCCAGCACATTTTCGTCTCCCCCAGGAGTAAATTAATTCTCTTTTCCTCTTTCTCCTTGTCTCTTCCTCGTGCAATTCTGTTTTGCATCATTTTTAGCAGGTACAGAGGGGAAAGATGAAGAGGACTCATAACTGTCAGAAGTTAAATAAGAGATGAAAAGAGAGATGTTGTCTTCAGAGGGATTAGAGCCCCAGCAGCTCAGTAACCTGCTCTGGTGGCCTTCCTTTTCAGTTGTCACTTCCTCTGCCACTGTGTACTTAGATGGCAAGGTCGGACCACGATGGTGGGGTTCCAGTTCTTCACCATCATCTTCTCAGAACCCGGTTCTTGACAGCAAGTCCCAACAACAGCATATTGAGGCCTGTCACCTCAAAGGTACCATCTATTTTCTTTATAGATATAAAGTAACTTGCCCAGGGTCACACAGATAACAGGCATTGAGGATGGGATTTGGACCCAGGTCTTCCCAACTCAAAACCCAGAATTATAATCTCTATTACACACTGCTATTACTAGCAATAATAGTTTTGAAAGTGATAATAATGCCTGTACTACATACTTGGTCTCATAGCCTGGGAGCTATAAAGGACCTCAGATACCTTCGAGTCCAACTCCTTTATTTTACAGGAGGAAGCCGAGGCCAAAGAAGGGAAATGACTTGCTTAAGGTCACACAAGTAGTATCAGAGGTGACAGTTGAATCTAGGTCCTCTGGAGCAAAAATGATTATATTAGTAGCAATAGCTTCTATTCTTGTAGCATATTACAACTCCATTGGGACCCTGCCATTTGTTCAGGTGTCTATAATAGCTAAGTCCCAATTTTTTCACCTTTGAGAATCAGCCTTAGATATTTCCTCCACGTTGGATTCTGGGGAGGTAGCATGATAGAGAAGAAAGCGCTTGAATTTTGAGTTAGAGGACCCAGGTTTGGATCCCAGCTCGAGACAAGGTTAGATATCTGCACGGCCCCCTCAGTGGTAGTGACCACGAGGGTCTCAGTCTTCACTGTACGTGTGACAACATCAAAGGCATGTTCCCTGTGGACAGTAGAAATGCTACAGCATTTAAATTTGGGGCATTTACAAAAAAAGCATAGTTGCAGTGTATCTAAAGGGGGGAAAAACAAAGAAAAACTTGACTATAATTCCCCACTCCCTTTTCTAACCTACATTGGGAATTTTTTTAAACCCCTACCTTCTGGCTAAGTATTGCTCTTGCAAATGGCAGAACCAGTCGGTATCAGCTCCTGCTAGAGAAAGCCAATCTCTGACTGAGTTAGTTTTACTGCCACTGACAGGATAAAAGATCTACTATGAAATGGGCTTTGGAATTTTAGTGATACAAAAGCAGAAGAATTGGGCTTAGAGTCTAAGGACCCAGGTTCAAGTTCTCACTCAGCAATTTATTAGCTCTCTTAGTCCTAATCAACTGAGTTTTCCTCTCTAGACCTTAGTTTTGGGGGGTGGGGGGAAGGAACCTTAGTAAAATAATAACTGAAACATAGTGTTTTAAGGGTTTTGTAATTACTTAGACTATAGGAAAGGAAGTATAGTATAATAATAACAATAACAATAAATAATAATTATAATCATAACTAACACGTATATGACTCTTCACAGTTTGGAAAGCTCTTTATGGACACTATCCCATTTGACACTCACAATAACCCTGTGAAACTGGTACTACAGGAATTATCTCCTTTTTCTAGCTAAGGAAACTGAGACTCAGCAAGGTAATGTGACCGGGTAATGATATACCTTCTCCCCCAAGTTGAAAGTTCATTCCTCAGTAAGGGGCTTCTGGGTCCTTAGGGATATTCTTGATGCACCCAACTGCCACACTAGCTGACAAGATTAAGGCCACATAGATTATATCAGAGACGATATTTGAACCTAGATCCTCTGGTGCAAAAATGATCATATTAATAGCAATAGCTTACCTTCCTATGACATATTAAAAGTTTCCTTCTCTAAAGCCAGTAACCTCACTCTCATGGCCTCCAAACTCCACCCCCATCTCTTGTGGTGCTCTTCAGTCCCAATAATAGCTTCCATTTCTCCAGCACTTTATGATTTACAAAGCACTTTCTTCAAAATTACCTCATGAGATAGCTAACCAAGGATTATTGTCCCTGTTTTCCAGATGGGACAGTCGAGGCTGACAGAGATTAAGTTATATCCCCAAGCATACAGAGCTACCAAGTGCCAGAGCCTGGACCCATAAATCAGATCTTCTGACTTCAAGACCACTTTGGGCTAGGTTATCTTAACAGTCTATTCTAGCTCTGAATCTTATGATTCTTTTGATTACCCTGACTCCCAAGGTCAGAAGAGTGATTTGAGCAGAGTAGAGCTAAGAAGGCCCCTCCTCAGTGATTAATGAGTGTCAGGAATATGATAGAACAGCAGGTGGGGTTCCCCAAACATGATAAAAGCAGAAACAGGAGCCATTAACCAGAGGGTGGTTAACAATGTTGATATTGAAAAGGACAATAAATCCCAGTGTCCCTATAGCATATGGGATTCTCCAAGAAGGGCAAACCCTGAAAAACACATACAACTACATCTAACACTGTGCAGGAGAGATTGCATGGAAGATAAAATAGACAATTTTCATGATTTAAAATTATAAAGTTGTACAAATGGCACCAACGCAGCTAGAATAAAAAGGAAACTTCCAAGGTAGGGAGAGACTTTGAATCAAATATCTCTGTCTAAGATGAAGACATAGGGCTACTGAGAGAAAAACAAAAACCAAGAACCATTCCCTAGGAGATATGGAGTAAAAAACATATAAATAAATTGCTTTTGGAAGAAGTGAAGATAATTACCAACCATATGAACAAATGCCCTGATTCGTGAATAATAAGAAAAATGTTAAGCAAAACAGGAAAATTGGCAAAAATGATCAGAAACAGAACTAGTCTGTGTTGGGTGGATTGTGGAAACAGAGGTATGCACAATAACATAGTCACAGTAGTAAGGTTTACAGTTGAAAAAAACTCTAAATACAGAGTGAATGTCCTCTCATTGGGAAAAGGCTGAACAAATTGGTTTATATACATGAAACATTATTGTACTGTAAGAAACTCCTATAAAGTGATGCAAAGCAAAGAGAGGAGGACAAAAAGAAATAGGGGATAGGCCCTGAACTTGGCATTTCGTTGATATGAGGAACCCCCAAATGAGAGAACTCCTTTCACCCATGCACATCATTGCCTTTTGCACAACTTCTAGTCCTCTGATATTTTATATAATAGTGATCTGTCCTAGCTGTGTTACTCTGGACAAGTCACTTAACTCCCTTTGCCTCGCTCTTGCAGCACTTCTGTCTTAAAGTTAATACTAAGACAAAAGTTACGGTTTTTTAAAAAAGGTTATTGGATTTGATCATTAAGAGATCATTGGTCACTTTGGAGAGGACAGTTTCGGTTGAATGATGAGGTTGGAAGCCAGAGTGAAGAGGGTTTAGAAGAAAGTGAAGGCTCCTTTTGTAAACTACCTTCTTAAGAAATTTAGCCACAAAAGAGATTGTTCCTTTGCCAAGTCTTATTATTTCCATCTGACATGTTAGGAAACTAAGGCTCAGAAAGGGGAAAAGATTTTCCCAGGGTCACAGAGCTACTAAGTGTCCAGAGTGAGGATTCAAGCTCACATCTTCCAATTCCAGCTTGGCATTCTTCCTAAGCTATCCTTGTCACACTGATCTGAGCACCAGCTTCCAGTTTGTTCTCAGGAACAACCCATATGCTTTGAGAGAGAAACCCAGTGCAATGGAGGGAGGGGCAAGAGTAGACAGGAAGTCCAGTTCCACATTCACCTTTAAGGGGAAGATAAGAATGATAAGTCAATTTCCTCTCTGCTTTTATTGGAGTTCTCCCTGGTATACAAACTCCAGTATCATTAGAAATATTGCCTTGGGAAAAAAGCTAAGGGTTATGAGACCTTGGAATGATGCATTTATGGGTCTGTGTTTGCCATGAGATATGGTGTGCTTTTGACAACATATGAGAACTTTGAAAGGGAAGGAAAAATGAGAAGTAAGCTCATGAAATGGGGACTGGTTCAAATGTAAAAGTCATTTATAACATCTGCCACAGAAATAGAGCTCATATTCAATCTCTTCAGTGAAGCCCACCAAGAAGGGAGCATTCTCATCTGAGAACTCTTACAGATAAGGAATAGTATGCTATAATAATAACCAATAGCATTATAAAGTTTGTAAAGCACTTTACATCCATATATTATTATTATCTCCATTTTATAGATGTTTACACCAAGGCTCAGTAAAGTTAAGGGGATTACATGGAGTCATTCAGCTAGTAAGTGATAAAGGTGGGCTCTGAACCCAGATCACCCTCACTCCAGGGCCATCACCATATCTCCTGTATCATACTATGTAGTAGAAAGTCAAGGAGAATTGGATTTTAATCTTGACTCTGTACCAACCAAACAAAGCAAGAAAAATAGAAGGATTCCTTTTAAAATAACCACAGACTATATCAGATACTTGAGAATCCACCTACCAAGACACACACAGGAATTCTATGAATAAGACTACAAAACCCTTTTTACAGAAATAAAAGACAGATCTTAATAACTGGAACAATATTTATCACTCAAGGGGAGGTCAAGTTAACATAATAAAAATAACAGTATTGCCCAAATTGATCTGCTTATTCAGTGCCATACAAATTGTACTGCCAGAGGAATAATAATGAAATTCATCTAGAGGAGCAAAAGGTCAAGGCACCAGAAATCAAGGAAAGAATTTACCATTTGAGAAAAACTGGTTGGAAAAGTGGAAAGTAGTATGACAGAAATTAGATTCAGACCAAGATAAATTCAAGATGGATCTCCGACTTAGATATAGAGCAGGGGTCGGCAACCTTTTTGGCCGTGAGAGCCGTACAGTGCTCACAGTGCCGCTCCTGTAACAGCGCCTGAAAAAAATGGACTTTATGGCTCCTGCAGAAAGAGCCTAATTGGTTCGAGAGCCATACGTTGCCGACCCCTGATATAGAAGGACACATCATAAACAAATTAGTATCTTTCGGATCCTTTAATGAGGAAAGAGGCCATGACCAAAAAAGAGATAGAGTGGATCACAGTAGATAAAATGGATACTTTTTTATTACATAAAATGTTAAAGCTTCTGCACAAACAAAGCCAACGCAGCTCAGATTAGAAGGGAAACAGTTAAATGAGGGGGAAAATCTCTTCAGGAAGTTTTAAAAATAAGATATAAGAGGAACTGATTCAAATTTTTGAAAATAAAAGCCATTCCCCAATTGATAAGAAGTAAAAGGAAATGAATGGACACTGCTCAAGGGGGGGAAATTCAAGCTCCTCTGTAGCCAGATGGGAAAAAAAATCTACAAATCACTATTAATAAATGAAATGTAAATTAAAGCAATTCTGGGTTTCATCTCACACCCACCTAATTGGCAAAGATGATAAAAGATGGAAATGCTGAAAGGGCTCTGTGAAGCTATGAATACTAATACACTATTAGTGGAGCAGTGATTTGGTCCACCTATTCTGGATAACAGTTTGTGATAAAATCGTTTATGCTCTTTGAGTCAGAAATACCACTACTAGATACTATTTCAACCTCCAAGAAAATCAAGGATAGAAGGAAAAGTCTCACATATAAAAGTCCTATCCCCATGAAATATCTGCTATGGGAAACATTTATAACATTAAAAACATTCATAAACAGTACTTTTTTGTGGTTTAAAAATTGGAAATAAGGGTGATTCCTATCAAGGAGGGAATGATGGAACCTAATGTGGTATATGTGAATATAGGGCCTTGTGTACTTAAAAAAACAAGTATGAAAATTTCAGAGAAACCTGGGAAGACTTGTATGAACTGATACCAAAGGAAGCAGAACCAAGAGAATCACTTACAGAGTGAGTACAGCATTGTAAAGGAAAATAGATAAGAGTACTGAGAGTACCATGACCAATCTTGCCTCCAAAGGAGTCTCTCTTCTTAACAGAGAAGTAGGAGATTACATGCACAGATATAAGATATGGTCAGTGCACGGTTTATTTTGCTTAACTGTACTTCTTAGTTATAAAGGAAGATTTGTTTTGGGGGGAGAGGGATGTGGGAATAACTGGGAAGTGCCAGTCATGGTTTTTTAAAGTATCAAAAAAAGTTATTTTAAAAATAAATTTAAAAATTAAATTAAAAATTAAAAATAGAAAGATCACTTATAATATGCATTTCTGTAAGCTATAAATCCTCTATCATGGTTTTCATAATGAAGAAATATATCTATTGAACTCCTTTTTAACTCTTACCTTCTATTTTAGGATAATTTCTAAGATTTAAGAGTGGCAAGGGCTAGGCAGTTTGGGGTTAAGTGACTTGTCTGGGGTCCCACAGCTAAGATTAGATCCAAACCTAGGTCCTTCTGACTCTAGGCCTGGTGCTTTATCCATGGTGCTACTTAGCCATCCCTATTTAACTTTTTTTTTAAATTTTATTTAAAATTTTTTTATTTTAATAACAAATTTCCGCATGTTTTCTGAAGTTATATGATCCAACTTATCTCTATCCCTTCTTCTCCCCCCCCCAGAGCTCTGACAAGCAATTCAATCTGGATTGTATATGTATTATCACACAAAACATATTTCCATATTTTTTGTAAGTGAATAATCTTATAAAAACAAACCTTCAAAAGATATATCCAAATAAACAAGTGATAAAATCACATGTTTTCACCTGCTTTCCTGTTCCAACAGTTCTTTCTCTGGAGGTGGACAGAATTCTTTTTCATAAGTCCTCAGAATTGTCCTGGATCATTGTATTGCTGTTAGTAGCAAAATCTATCACATTTGATCATTCCACAATATTGCTGTTACTGTGTACAATGTTCTCCTGGTTCTGCTTATTTCACTCTGCATCAGTTCACATAGGTCTTTCCATCTCTTTTTGAAATCATCCTGTTCATCCTTCCTTATAGCACAATAGTATTCTGTTCCCATCATATACCACAATTTGTTCAGCCATTCCTCAATTGAGGGACATCTCTTTAGTTTTCAATTCTTTGCCACCACAAAAAGAGCAGCTATAAATATTTTTGTATGAACAGAACCTTTCCCATTTTTTTTATCTTTTTGGGACACAGCCTAGTAGTGGTATTACTGGATCAAAGGATGTGGATTCTTTTATAGACCTTCGGGCATAATTCCAAATTGCCCTCCAGAATATTTGGTTCAGTTCACAACTCTACCAGGAATGCATTAGTGTTTCTATTTTCCCACTTCCCCTCCAACATTTATCACTTTCCTTTACTGTCATATTGACCAATCTGCAAGGTGTGAGGTGGTACCTCAAAGTTATTTTAATTTGCATTTCTCTAATCAAGAGAGACTTAGACCATTTTTTTCATATGATTATTAATAGCTTTGATTTCTTCATCTGAAAATTGCCTATTCATATTCTTTGACCATTTATCAGTTGAAAATGACTTGGATTCTTATAAATTTGACTTATATTAAATTGTTAAAGAAAGCATTCATTCTATAAAAATCTGAAGCTTATGAGCCTTTGCTTCTTTCATTAAAAATGACTCACTGGTGCCTCCCCCCCTCTTTTGGACTAAGGACATTGACTTATCAAAGGCTGTGTCGCTTTTGAAGGATCTTGGCACAGTCTTCCTAGGATCATTCTATGGCTTCCTCCTATTCACTCTGTTCTTTTGGCTTGTGCTCATCAGGAACACATCAAAACAAGATGACCATGGAATGATGCTTCTGATAGGGATGATAAGCACCTGCCTCCCAAGGTTGTTGTGAGGATCAAATTAGAAAATATTTATATTTACCCCATTTTACAGGTGAGGAACTAAGGCTGAGAGAGATTAAGTAACTTGCCTAGGATCACACAGCTTACTAAACATCTGAGGCCAGCTGTGAGTTTAGATCTTTCTGACTTCAGGCTCATAACTTTATCCACATAGCTGCCTCTACCGATGGTGTCCTTGACAGTAAAAGAAAGTTTAGAAGAAGAGATGGTTTGTGAGGAAAGATAATGAGTTTGGTTTTGGATATGTTGAATTTTAAGATGTCAACAGGAAATCCAGTTCCAGTTGTCCGGTAGAGTTGGAGATTCAAGACTGGATTTCGTGAGAGAGATTTTTTTGTTGTTGTCATTCAGTCATTTTCAGTTGTATCCAACTTTCTGTGATGCCATCTGGAATTTTCTTGGCAGAGATACTGTAGTGGTTTGCCATTTCCTTCTCTAGCTCATTTGACAGATGTGGAAACTGAGGAAAACAAGGTGAGGTGACTTGCTCAGGGTCATACAGCTAGTAAGTTCTGAGACTAGATTTGAACTCAGGAAAATGAACCTTCCTGACTCCACGCCTGGCCCTGTGCCACCTAGCTGCTCCCTCAGAGAGGTTAGGGATGGATAAATAAATTTGAGAATCTTCAGATTTGAGATGGTAACTGAACCTATGGGAAATGAGAAGCTAACCTAGCAAGAGAAAAAAGAAGGTCTAGGATTACACCCACAGGCATATCCTGGATGAAGATCCATCACAAGTGACTTAAGTAACTTCACCTTCTTGGGCCTCTATTTCCTCATTTGTAAAATGAAAGAGGTTGGCCTAAGTGGCTTCTAAGGTCCCTTCTAGCTCCTGATCTGATCTATGATCCAACTTCAGATACTTACTATCTGTGATCCTAAGCAAGTCACTTAACTTCTGCCTCAGTTTTCTCAACTGCAAAACAAGAACAATAATAGTACCTACCTCATGAAGTTGTTGCAAGAGTCATATGAAATATTTAAATGCTTATTTATCACAGTGCTAGCACATAGTCGGTGTTTAATAAATGCTTATCCCTTTCCTTTCCCCTATGTGTGTCTTGGGCTATATGTCTTCATCTTCCTGGCTCCAGATTGCCTCCTCTGGAAAATGAAAGTTTGTTGTTGGGGTATTTCCCCAAGGGAGCAAGGGTAGAAAGAAGAAAGCGAAAATTGATTTTTATCCATGGAAAAACTTAATAAAATGAAAATAAAAAGAATAAAATGAAGGGATTTGTATTTGATGACAACCTCTGAGGTACTTTCTGGCCCTGAGATCTAGGATCAAATATGCATTTAGTTATATCTGCCTTTCACTTCCTGGTTTCATTTCCAGAGAATGCCAGACATGTTCCAGTACGTTTGCTCAGTGGTCTTCAGACAAAGAGCTCGTTTTTAGATTAGCAGCAACTGAATTCATGTTCCAGGCAGTCACAAAGGGTGTGATTCTTAGTGCCCTCTGCCCCTTTTTGCTTTCGCTCTTCCTCCATCACTGTGGGAGGGGACAGCACAGAGATGAGGACCATCTCCTATTTTCCTGTGGGTTCTTCCTGTTGCCATGGCAAAGAGTACATCACCGAGTAACCAATCAACTGGTGCTGATCCTCTCTGTGGATGTGCCTTAGGTGATGTTCAAATAACAGTATGTTGCTAGGACCATAGTGGAAGATTATGCAGCTTCCTAGGGCCTGCCCAAACTTGCACTTTGCTCCTCTGGGCATCCATCATCCTGCCTCACCCCCTTTACCATTTTGAGGTGTTACAGAAGGACTCTGGTGGGTGTGTTATATGCTTACAGACAGAAGTTTCTGTGAGTTCAAACCTGCTTCTGCAACTCACCATCTGTGTGATCCGAGGCAAGTGCTATAACCTTCTAGGCCTCAGTTTCCTTCTATTAAAAAAAGTGTTAGACTAGGCAGCACCAAGTCGCCTAATCTCAGTTCCTCTCTATAATGAGAGGATTGCATTCTTATCTTCCTTGTTTACAGTTATATTTCCTAGTCTTTAAATTTTTACACTCTCTCTCTCATCTTTCTCTTTCTTTCCTCTCTTCCTTCCTTCTTCCCTCCCTCTCACTCTCTTTCTTTACACCCTTACCTTCTTAGACTCAATTCTGTGTATTGGCTCCAAGGCAGAAGAGTGGTAAGGGCTAGGCAATGGGGGTTAAGTGACTTGCCCAGGGTCACCCAGCTAGGAAGTGTCTGAGGCCAGATTGGAACCCAGGACCTCCTGTCTCTAGGCCTGGTTCTCAATCCGCTGAGCCACTCAGCTGCCCCCCTGGATTTAGAATTCTAAGCCTGGCTTCCTCTGAGCAAGTCACTGGACTGGCCTAGGTCCCAGTTTCCCTATCTATAAAATGGGGATAATAGATGAAGTGTTTAGAAAGCACTTACTTGGGGGCAGTACTTCCAAAAGTACTTCCAAAGATCAGTAGCTCCCATTTTAGCACCAAACCTACCGAATGAAATGGAGTCTCAGAAAAGTACACCGTGACCCACAGAGTCTGCTGTTCTCCAGGGTAAACATCCTCAATTCTTTCAACGGTTCCTCTCCAGGCTTCTTGCCATCCTCTTGGTATAGTGCATAGAGGGCTAAGTTTGGAGTACAGGAAGTCTTTTCAAGCCAACACTAATACTAGTAGTAAATCACCTCTCTGGTTCTTCAGTTTGCTTGTCTGTACAGTGGGAACAATGTCTTTAATATCTTCCACACAGCATGGCTGTGAGCTCAGAAACCTTAGAACAGTGGTATCAATCCCAACTAGAAACAGGAGCCAGTGATCATACATAAAGATCCTCATGGGCCACATATTGACATAGTTTAAAATATAATATTATGGAAGTAGCTGGGTGGCTCAGTGGATTGAGAGCCAGAGACAGGAGGTCCTGGGTTCCAATCTGGCCTCAGACACTTCCCAACTGTGTGACCCTGGGCAAGTCACTTCACCCCCATTGCCTAAGCCCTTACTACTTCTGCCTTGGAACTAACATACAGTATTGATTCTAAAGGTGGAAGGGAAGGGGTTATAAATAGAATGTCATCTTGTTTTATTGTAATAAATATCTCCCAAGGCTGTCCTGGAGGGTGTTGAGGGCCCCATGTGGGCTGAATAGGCTGTATGTTTATCATCTGTGCCTTAGAAGGATAGGGAAATGTCATGATGATGACCATCAGTGGCATCATTCTGGCTGCCCTCCTTTGGATCGAATCCAC
This sequence comes from Gracilinanus agilis, assembly GCF_016433145.1. Lineage (NCBI taxonomy): Eukaryota > Metazoa > Chordata > Mammalia > Didelphimorphia > Didelphidae > Gracilinanus > Gracilinanus agilis. The sequence continues at coordinate 19,301,431 of NC_058136.1, read as the reverse complement.
TCTAAGGACCATTGGGCCAACTTTGCCCCAATGGGAATTCTCTGGGCCTGTTCCTGATGCAGAAAACCATCTTGGACCCAGTTTGCTTTGCTTTGTTCCAAAATGGGATTATTTCTTTCAAAAACACCTTAGGTTAGTTATATAATGAAACTATACTGCAGAGCAGGTGTAAGAACAAAGTCACTGGACAGCAGCCCATGTGTCAGCTGCCTGATGATAAGCTATGATTCATGGGACGTTTCCAATTCACAGAAAACGAGAAGTGTGTGAACATCTCTTATTGCCACTGTCTCAGCCATATAGACACCCAGAAAGGAAGGGCTCACCACTGCCTCTTTCATTTCCTCCAAAGGATCAGTTCCTGGAAAATGAAACCAGGGAGGTAAGAGGATGTTGTCCATGTTGTGAGACCCTAACTCTGAGGGTTGGGACAACACTAGCATTTCACTCACCATCCTGGTCTGCTTTTCCTATCAAACATGAGAAAAAATGGAATCTTACTGGGGAAAGAACAGAAGATTGGGAGTTTCAGGATGTGAGTTCAGATTCTAGCTCCTTTACTTACTAGCTATATGTCCTTGGATAAATCACTTTAAACTCTGGGCTTCAGCCTTCTCATCTTGGAAATGGGTATTTTGTTATTGTTCAGTTGTGTCCAAGTCTTTATGACTTCACTGTGGGTTTTCTTTATAAGGATACTTGCCATTTCCCTCTCGTTTTGTCAGACGATCAGAGGTTAAGTGACTTGCCCAGGGTCATACAGCTAGGCAGTATCTGAGGCTGCATTTGAACTCAGGTCTTCCTGACTCTAGGCCCAGCTCTCTATCCACTGCTCCACCTTAATGCCTCTTATAAAATGGACTAGACAACCCCTAAGGTACTTTCCCATTTTCAATTCTATTGCCCCTAGCCTCTCTAAAGCAGGGAATCAACCTGAAGTTCCAGAAATTTGACTCTATTTCTGTGTAGTTTCCTTTTTAATTCTTTGCATGTTATTGTCTGCATTTGAATATATTCAGAGGATAATAATATCAATGACCAGCATTTGTATTGCATTTTGAGATTTACTGAGTGTTTTTCAAATATTTTTTATTTTTGTTTATATATATAACATAATCAGTGTCATCATTGTCAATATTTTATCCTCTCCACAACTTTAGTAGGTAGATGGTATTATTATCTCCATTTTACAAATGAGGAAACTGAGGCACAAAGAGGTTAAATGACTTGCCCAGGGCCACACAGCTCATCTAAGTGTCTGAGCCTGGACACGACCTTGGTTTTCCTAACTGCAGATCTGTGCATCACTCTGCACTGTGCCACCCAGCTTGCCAGACTGCCCAAGGGACCTGTAGCACAAAGAGAGAGAAAGAAGCCCCCAGGGAAGACACTTTTCCCTCGCATAATTAACCAGGCACTGTGTCTGGCGTCAGAGGATCAGAAGATTAGAGCTAAAAGATTTTAAAGGATACTTAATCCAACCAGCTAGTTTTACAAATGAGGAAACTGAGGCCCAAGAGAGGGAAATTGATTTGTCTCAGCTGGTAATTGGAATTTGAAAGTGTGTCCTCCCTTATCAGAATATTTACTGCAGGGGAGAGTCTGAATCCTAGAATATCAGAAAACAAATCATTTTAAACAAAGAAAAAAGAAAGTATGTCCTCCACCTCCACCCCTAATATCTTAAGAACCAGAAGAAACTGAGACCCTACGAGGTTGACAGTGGGGAAATTAATGACAGAGTAAGGGGGAAAAGGCACCCAAGTCAGCAGATAAAGCACTAGGCCTGCTGTTGAAAGAATCTGGGTTCAAACATGGCCTCAGACCCTTCCCAGCTGTGTGACCCTGGGCAAGTCACTTAACCCCATTGCCTACCTAGCCCTTCCCATCTTCTGCCATGGAACCAAAACCAGCATTGATTCTAAGACAAAAAAAGTGCCGCCGGGGCTCCTGCCTTCGGTACCATATGGGGATAGGTCACAGTGGGGGGAAAGGAGAAGCCCTAAAAGAAATAGGCTACTGTGTTCTGCGGGGAGCAGCCACCATTTTGGGACAAAGATGATCCATGGTGGCCCACCTTCCAAGAGGATCAGGGACACACACACACACACACACACACTATGCCACAAACAAGCAACACAACACAAATACCACAAAGACATACCACACACAAACCACAGACTACAAACATACAATATATGCAGATGTACCATATGTCACCAACACATGTAACATACAACATGCCACACACAGACAACAGCACATATACACAAAACAAACAGCACAAACACATCCTTACATCCCACATGCAACAATACAACACACAACAAATACACACACCACACATGCATACCACAAACACACAACATATAACACATACACAATCACCACAGAATAAAAACACAACCAAAATGCACACAACACAGATATACACAACATATACAGCACCTCCAAATGCAATATGCAACACAGAAATACCACACTATAAACATACAACACAAATACATATAATACATATACCCCTGCAACACCCGCATACCACACAAAAGCACATATCATATACAACACTCACAAACACCACACACCAAAAATATAACATCATACAAATCACATAAACATAACACAAACACCAAATACATACACATAATACAACACAGACAGCATACCACAAATACACACAACACACATATACACAAATACCACAAACACACAGCACACAAATACCACACATACCAAATAAACATACCACACACAACACATGCAACATATATCATAAATCACAAACAACACGCCACACACTAAAACCATATAACACATAACAGAGAAGCACTACACAAATACAACATTCCACAAACACAAGACAACAAAATGCAATATATACCACCAAACATCATAAACATAATATACACAACACCAATGTAACACATATAGTACTTGTGTGTTATGTGTCTTTTTGGTGTGTAGTTTGTGTTTCATATATGCTTCTCTTGTGTGTATTATATTTGTGATATATGGTGGTATATGTTGCGTTTTGGTGTGTTGTCTATGTGGTGTGTTTGTGGTATGTGCTATTTGTATAGGGCTTGTATGTTGTGTGTCTATTTGCTGTATGTTGTGTTTGAGATGTGCTTCTCTTGTGTGTTTGTATGTGGATTGATGTGTTAGTTTTGTGTGTTTCTGTTGTATGATAGTGTGTGTTGTGTGTTTGTGGTATGTGTGGAGTTTGTGTGTATTTTATTGGTGGTGTGGATGTGTGCTTATGTTGAGGGGATATGTTGTATGTGTTGCTTGGGGTGTGGGAGTGTGTATGTGTTAGATTGCTATTGTGTGTGTGTTAGTAGTATGTTGTATTTGTGATGTATGTTATGGGTTGTGTGTATTATGTTTGTATTGTGTAATGTTATATGTTGCATTTTGCGTGTGTATTGTGTTTGTGGTATGTATGTGTGCTTGTATTGTGGGAGTAGGAGGTATGTGTTGCTTTGAGTTTGGGAGTGTGTATGTGTTTGTATTGTATGTTTGTAGCATGTGGTGTTTGTGATGTGTGGTGGTGTGTGTTGCATTTTGATGTATTATCTTTGTGGCATATTTGTGGTATGTGGTATTTGTGTAGTTCCTCTCTATTGTATGTCTATTTATTGTATATGTTGTGTTTGGTATGTGCTTCTGTTGTGTGTGTGTGGATGTGATGTTTTGTGTGTTTTTGTTGTTTATTCATTTGTGTTGTGTTTTGGGCACATGCCAATTTTGTGTATATGTACAGTGTTTGTGGTGTGGATGTGTGCTTGTGTTATGGGGGTAGGCTGTAAGTATTCCTTGGGTGTGGGATTGTTTATGTGTTATATTATTTTGTGTATTGTGTGTTCATAGCATGTGGTATTTGTGATGTGTATTATGTGTTGTGTGTATTAGGTTTGTGATGTGTGGAGGTATATGTTGCATTTCTGTGTGTTGACTTTGTATGTTTGTGGAATGTGGTATTTGTGTAGTGCTTGTGTGTTGTGTGTCTATTTTGTGTATATTTTGTGTTTGGTATGAGCTGTTGTGTGTGTATGTGATGTGTGAGTTTTGAGTATTTCTGTTGTGTGTTGGTTTCTGTTGTGTGATTGTGGCATGTGCAGGGTTTGTGTAAGTGTGTGTTGTGTTTGTGGTCTGGATGCGTGCTTCTGTTGTGGTGTAGGCTGTATGTATTGCTTGGGGAGTGAGGGTGTGTATATGTTATATTATTGTTGTGTGTATTGTGTGTTTGTAGTGTGTGGTGTTTGTGATGTGTGCTGGTATGTTACATTTGGTGTGTTGTCTTTGTGGTATTTGTGTAGTGCTTGTGTGTTGTGTGTCTATTTGGTGTATAAGTTGTGTTTGTTATGTGCTTCTGTTATGTGCTTTTGTGTGGATATGATGGGCTTTGTGTGTTTCTGTTGTATATTGGTTTGTGTTGTGTGTTTTTTGGCATTCATGGAGATTATGTGTGTGGATTGTGTTTGTGGTGTGGATGTATGCTTGTGCTACGGGGGTAGGCTTTATGTGTTGCTTGGGGTGTGGGAATGTGTATGTGTGATATTGTTGTGTCTATTCTGTGTTTGTAGTATGTGGTGCTTGTGATGTGTGGTATGTGTTGTGTGTAATATGTTTGTGATGTGTAGGAGTATATGTTGCATTTTGGTGTGTTGTCTTTGTGGTATGTGGTATTCGTGTAGTGATTGCTTGCATTTCTGTTTGGTATGTGCTTCTGTTATGTGTTTGTGGATGTGATGTGTTACTTTTGTGTTTCTGTTGTATGTTGGTTTGTGTTGTAGCTTTGTGACACATGTGGGGTTTGTGTGTGTATTGTGTTTGTGGTGTTGATGTGTGCTTGTGTTGTAGGGATAGGCTGAAGGTGTTGCTTGAGGTATGTAATCGTGTTTGTGTTAGAGTTGTGCTGTTTGTATTGTGTTTGTAGTACTTGGTGTTTGTGATGTGTGGTGGTATATGTTGCATTTTGGTGTTTTGTCTGTGGTATGTTTGGAATGTGGCATTTGTGTAGTGCTTTTGTGTTGTGTGTCTATTTCATGTATATGTTGTGTTTGGTATATGCTTCTGTCGTGTTTTCGTGTGTGGATGTGATGTTTTGTGTGTTTCTGTTGTGTGTTTGTGGCATGTGCAGAGATTGTGTGTGTGTTGTGTTTGTGGTGTGCTTCTGCTGTGGGGGTAGCCTCTTTGTTGCTTGAGGTGCAGGGGGTGTATGTGTTTATCTTCATGCTGTCTGTATTGTGTGTATGGTTATAGTGTGTGGTATTTGTGATGTGCGGTATGTGTTGTATTATTTTTGTGATGTGTGGTATTATATGTTATATTTTCATGTGTTGTCTTTGTGGTATGTGGTATTTATGTAGTGCTTGTTTGTTGTGTGTCTGTCGTACATGTTGTCTTTGGCATGCGCTTCTATCATGTGTTTGTGTGTGGATGTGACATGTTAGTTTTGTGTGGTTCTGTTACATTTTTGTGTTGTATGTGGCATATGTGGGGTTTGTGTGTGTTTTGTGTTTGTGATGTGGATATGTACTTGCGTTGTAGGGGTAGGCTGTATGTGTTGCTTGAGGTGTGGAAGTGTGTATGTTTTATATTGTTTTGTTTATTGTGTGTTTATAGCATGTGATATTTGTGATGTGTGTTATGCGTATTATATTTGTGATTTGTGGTGGTATGTGTTGCATTTTGGTGTGTTGTATTTTTGGTATTTTTGTGGTATGTGGTATTTATGTAGTACTTATGTATGTCTGTCCATTTAGTGTATATGTTGTGTTTCATATGTACTTCTGTTGTGCTTTTGTGTGTGGATGTGATGTGTGAGTTTTGTGTGTTTCTGATGCATGTTGGTTTGTGTTGTGATTGTGGCATGTGTGGGGTTTGTGTGTGTGTGTGTATTGTACTTGTAGTGTGGATGAGTGATTCTGTTATGGAGGTAGGCTGTATGTGTTACTTGAGGTGTGGGACTGTGTATCTGTAATATTTGTGTTGTGTGTATTGTGTGTTTGTAGTATGTGATGTTTGTGTTTGGCATGTGTTCTATGCATTATGTTTGTGATGTATATGTTGCATTTTGGTGTGTTGTCTTTGTGGTATGTGTGTAGTACTTGTTTGTTGTGTGTCTCTTTGGTGTATATGTTGTGTTTGTTATGTGCTTCTGTTGTGTATTTGTGTGTGGATGTGATGTGTTAGTTTTATGTTATTCTGTTGTATATTGGTTTGTGTTGTCTGTGGCGTATGCGGGGTTTCTGTATGTGTTTTATTTTTGTGGTATGGATGTGTACTTGTGTTGTGGGGGTAGGCTGTATGTGTTGCTTGGGCTATAGGAGTGTGTATGTTATATTTGTGTTGAGTGTATTGTGTGTTTGTAGTATGTACTATTTGTAATGACTGGTATGTGTTGTTTGTGATGTGTGGTGGTATGTGTTGTGTTTTGGTATGTTATCTTTGTGGTATGTGTTATTTGTGTAGTTTTATGTGTTATGTGTCTATTTGGTGTTTGGTATGTGATTCTATTACATATTGTGTGTTTATGTGTGGATGTGATGTGAGTTTGTGTATTTCTGTTGTATGTTGGTTTGTGTTTTGTGATTGTGCCATGTGGGGAGTTTGTGTGTGTTATATTTGTGGTGTGGATGTATGCTTCTGTTGTGGTGTAGGTTGTATGTGTTGCTTGGGCTGTGGCAGTGTATATGTGTTATATTTGTGCTGTGTGTATTGTGTGTTTATAATATGTGGTGTTTGTGATGACTGGTATGTGTTGTGTGTATTATGTTTGTGATGTGTTGATATATGTTGCATTTTCATGTGTTGTCTTTGTGATGTGTTTGTGGTAGGTGGTATTTGTGCAGTGCTTGTTTGTCATTTGTCTCTTTGGTATATATGGTGTTTTGTATATGCTTCTGTTGTGTGTGGATGTGATGTGTGAGTTTTGTGTTGTATGTTGGTTTGTTTTGTGTGATTGTGGCATGTGTGGGGTTTGTGTGTGTTATGTTTGTGGTATGGATGTGTGCTTCTGTTGTGGTGTAGGTTGTATGTGTTGTTTGGGGTATTGAGAGTGTTTATACGTTATATTATTGTTGTGTCTGTTGTGTGTATGTGGTGTTTGTTATACTTGTGTTATGCTTGTGTGTTGTGTGTCTCTGGTGTATATGTTGTGTTTGTTATATGTTTCCGTTGTGTGTTTGTGTGTAGACATAAAGTGTTAATTTTGTGTGTGTCTGTTGTATATTGGTTTGTGTTGATTGTGGCATGTGCGGCCATTATGTGGATGTGTTAGGTTTGTGGTGTGGATGTGTGCTTCTGTTGTGGGGGTAGGCACTATGTGTTCCTTAGGGTATGGGGGTGTATGTGTTATATTTGTGTTGTGTGTTTGTAATATGTGGTGTTTGTGATGTGTGGTATGTGTTATTTGTGTTATTTTGTGATATATGGTGTTATATGTTGCATTTTGTGTGTTGTCTTTGTGTTATGTTTGTGGTAAGTGGTATTTGTATAGTAATAGTGTCTTGTGTGTCTCTTTGATATATACGTTGTGTTTGTTATGTGATTCTATTGTGTAGTGGTATATGTTGCATTTTAGTGTGTTTTCTGTGCTATGTTTGTGATATGTGGTATTTGCATAGTGTTTGTGTGTTGTGTGTCAATTTGGTGTATATATTGTGTTTGCTATATGCTTCTTTTGTGTTTGTGTGTGGATTGATGAGTGAGTTTTGTATGTTTCTGTTGTATATTTTGTGTTGTATATTTGTTGTATGTCTTGGGGGTTTGTGTGTGTGTGTGTGTGTTGTGTTTGTGACGTGGATGTGTGCTTGAATTGTGGGGATGGCCTATATGTGTTTTTTGAGGTGAGGAATTGTGTATGTGTTAGATTGGTGTTGTGTATATTGAGTTCTTGTAGTATATGATGGTTTTGATGTGTGCTATGTGTTGTATTATTTTTGTGCTGAGTGGTGGTATATATTAGATTTTCAAGTTTTGTCTTTGTGATATATTTGTGGTATGTAGTATTTGTGTAGTGCTTGTTTGTTGTGTGTCTATTTGGTTTATATGTTGTGTTTGGTATGTGCTTCTGTTGTGTTTTGTGTGTGGATGTGATGTGTTACTTTTTTGTGTTTCCATTGTATATTGGTTTATGTTGTCTGTTTTAGGCATGTGCAGGGTTTTGTGTGTGGAGTGGATGTGTGCTTGTGTTGTAGGGGTAGGCTGTAAGTGTTGCTTGGGTGTGGGAGTGTGTATACTTTATATTATTGTTGTATATATTGTGTGTTTGTAGTATGTGTTTTTGATGTATAGTATCTTTTGTGTGTATTGTGTTTGTGATGTGTGGTGGTATATGTTGTATTTTGGTGTGTTGCATTTGTGGTGTTTTGTGGTATGTGAAATTTGTGTAGTTTTTTGTGTGTCTATTTGGTGTTTATGTTGTGTTTTGTATGTGCTTCTGTTGTACATTGTATTTATGTGTGGATGTGATGTGTGAGTTTTGTGTGTTTCTGTTGTATGTTTCTGTTGTGTTTTTGTGGTATGTGCTGGGTTCGTGTGTGTACTGTGTTTGTGGTATGGATGTGTGCTTGAATTATGTGGGTAGGCTGTATGAGTTGCTTGAGGTGTAGAATTCTGTATGTGTTAGATTGGTATTGTGTATATTGCATGTTTGTAGTATATGGTGTTTGTGATGTGTGTTGTGTGTATTATGTTTGTGATAAGTGGTGGAAATATTGCATTTTCATGTTGTCTGTGGTATGTTTGTGGCATGTCATATTTGTGTAGTGTTTGTGTGTTGTGTGTCTATTTGGTGTAGATGTGTTTTGTATGTGCTTCTGTTGTGTGGATGTGATGTGTTAGTTTTGTATGTTTCTGTTTTGTGTTGTTTTGTGTTGTGTGTAGTATTATGGGTTTTGTGTTGTGTTTGTGGTATGGATGTGTGCTTCTGTTGTGGGGGTAGAGTCTATATGTTGCTTAGGCTATGGGGGATGTATGTGTTATATTTATGTTGTGTGTATTGGATGTTTATAGTATTTGATGTTTGTGGTGTGTGGTATGTGTCATTTGTGTTATTTTTATGTATGGTGGTATTTTCGTGTGTTGGCTTTGTGATATGTTTGTAGTATGTGGTATTTTTTTAGTGCTTGTGTTGTGTGTCTCTGGTCTGTATGTTGTATTTGTATTTTCTTCTGTTGTGTGTTTATGTGTATATTTGATGTATTAGTTTTGTATGTTTCTGTTGTATGTTGCTTTGAGTATTTTGTTTGTGGTATGTTCAGAGTTTGTGTGTGTGTATTTTATTGGTGGGATGGATGTGTGCTTGTGTTGTGGGGGGTAGGCTTTATGTGTTGTTTGTGGTGTGGGAGTATCTATTTGTTATATTGGTGTTGAGTGTATTGTGTGTTTGTCATAGTGTTTCTGTTTTGTGGTGTGTGTTCTGTGTATTATGTTTGTGATATGTGGTGGTATATTGTACATTTGGATGTGTTGGCTTTGTAATATGTGGTAATTGTGTAGTGCTTTTCTGTTGTGTGTCTATTTGGTGTATATATTGTGTTTGGCATGTGTTTCTTTTGTGTGTTTGTGGATATGATGTGTTAGTTTGTGTTCTGTATTTGTGGTATGTGTGGGATTTATGTATGTGTATTTTATTGATGGTGTGGATGTATGCTTGTGTTGTGGGGGTATTTTGTATGTATTGCTTGGTGTGTTGGACTGTGTTTGTGTGATAGTGGTGTCGTGTGTGTTGTGTGTTTATAGTATGTTGTGTTTATGATGTGGTTTGTGTTTGTATTCTGTTTTTGATGTGTGGTGATATGTTGGATTTTGGTGTGTTGTCTTTGTGATATGTTTGTGGTTTGTTTTATTTTTGCAGTGCTTGTGTGTTGTGTATGTACTTGGTGTATTTGTTGTGTTTATGTGCTTATGTTGTATGTGGATGTGATGTGTGAGTTTTGTGTGTTTCTGTTATATATTGGTTTGTGTTTTCTGTTTGTTGCATTGTAGGGTTTGGGTGTGTGTTTTCCGTTTGTGGTTTAGATGTGTACTTGTGTTGTGGGAGTAGGCTGTATGTGTTGCTTGGAGGTGTGGCAGTGTGTATGTGTTATTTTATTATTGTGTGTATTTGTAGTATGTGGTGTTTGTGATGTGTGGTATGTATTGTGTGTATTATGGTTCTGATGTTTGGTGGTATATGTTGCATTTTGTTGTTTTGTCTTTGGGGTAATTTTATCATATTTGGTATTTTGTAATGTATATGTTATGTGTCTATTTGGTGTATATGTTGTGTTTGGTAAATGTTTCTAATGTGTGTTTCTGTGTGGATGTTATGAGTGAGTTTTGTGTGTTTCTATTGTGTGTTGGTTTGTGCTGTCTGTGGCATGTGCAGTTTTGTGTTTGTGGAATAGATGTGTACTTGTGTTGTAGGGATTGGCTGTATGTGTTGCTTGGGGGTATGGGAGTGTATATTGTTATATTTGTGTTGTATGTATTGTGTATTTGTAGTATGTGGTGTTTATGATGTGTCGTATGTGCTGTGTGTATTATATTTGTGATGTATGGTGGTACATGTTGCATTTTCCTGTGTTGTCTTTGTGGTATGTTTGTGGTATGTGGTATTTGTGTAGTGCTTGTGTGTTGTGTGTTTATTTGGTGTCTATGTTGTGTTTGGTATGTGCTTCTGTTGTATGTTTGTGTGTGGATATGCTATGTTAGTTTTGTGTTTCTGTTGTATGTTTGCATTGTGTGTTTCTGGCAGGTGTGGGGTTTGTGTATATTCTGTTGTGGATTGGATATGTGCTTATGTTGTGCGAGTATTTTGGATGTGTTGCTTGAGGTGTGGGAGTGTCTATGTGTTATATTGAGGTTGTGTGTATTGTATATTTGTGGTATGGTTGTGGTATGGTATATGTGTATAGTATTTGAGTATTGTGTATCTATTGTATGAATTATGTTTGTAATGTGATACATTCCACAAACACAACTCACCACACATCACAAACATAACATATATAACACATATTACACATCACAAACATCACATAATACAAACACACAATACACATAAAACAAATATAACACATATACACTCCCACAAATTAAGCAACCCATCCAACATACCCATACAACACAAGCACACAGCCACACTCCAAACTCAATACACCCGTACAAACCCTGCAATACCACAAACACAAAACACAAACCAACATACAACAGGAAAACAAAACTCACACATCACATCCTCATACAACACACAACAGGATCACATACCAAACATAACATACACACCAAATAGATACAGAACAAAGAAGCACTACATAAATACCATATATCACATACATTCCAGAAACAAAACACACGATAATGCAACATATACTACTACACATCACAAACAAAATATACACAACACACCAGACCTCACAACACACAATACGCTAACACATATATAATGCATACACACTCTCAAACCTCAAACAACAATACAACATACACTCACAACAGAAGCACACATTCAACCCACAAACATAACACACACAGACCCCAAACATACCACAAACACACAACACAAACCAACATACAACAGAAACACACAAAACACATCACATCTACACACAAACACCCAACATGAGCACATACTGAATACAATATACACATAAAATAGAGAAGCACTACATAAATACCAAACATTCCACAAACACAACACACCAGAATGTAATGTATATCACCACACATCGCCATTATCATAAACACAACATATACCACACCACAAACACCACAAACTACAAACACATAATACACACAAGTATAACATACACACTCCCATACCTCAAGCAACACATACAACACACCTCCACAACATAAGCACCCATCCACACCATAGACACAATACATCCACAAAAACCCTGCACATACCACAACACACAACACAAACCAACATACAACAAAAACACAAAATTCACACATCACATCCACACAGAAACATGCAACAGAAGCACATACCAAACACAATATACACACACAACAGAGAAGCACTACACAAATACCACATACCACAAACACAACACACCAAAATGTAATGTATATCACCAATATCATAAACACAACACATAACAAACACCACAAACTACAAACACACAATACAAGTATAACATATACACTGCCACATCTCAAGCAATATATACACACACACCATGAACACAATACATCCACAAAACCCCTGCACATACCACAACACATAACACAAACCAACATATAACAGAAACATAAAATTCACACATCACATTCACACACAAACACCCAGCATAAGCACATACCAAACACAATACACACACCAAATAGACACACAACAGAGAAGCACTACACAAATACCACATACCACAAACATTCCACAAACACAATACTCCAAAATGCAACATTTACCACCACACAACAAATACACACTCCCAGACCCCAAGAAACACATCTCACATACCTGCACAACACAAGCACACATCCACACCACAAATGCAATACACATGCACAAACCCTGCACATACCACAAACACAATATTCAACACACACAACCAAAACCAACATAGAACAGAAACACACAAAACTTACATATCACATTCACGTACAAACACTCCAAACAACAGAAGCACATACCAAACACAACAAATACTCCAAAATAGACACACAACAGATAAGCACTACACAAATACTACATACCACAAACACAACACATCAAAATGCAGCATATGCCACCACACATCAGAAATACAATATATGTAACACATAACACAGATCACAAACACTGTATACTGCAAACACACAATACACCCAACACGAATATAATGCATACACACTCCCACACATCAAGAATCACATACAACATAACTACACAACACAAGCACACATCCATATCACATATACAATTCACAGGCACAAACCCTGTATGTTATACAAACACAACACAAAACAGCATACAATACAAACACAGAAAACTCACATCACATATACACAAAAACATAAAACACACAACAAAAGCACATACCAAACACAAGGATTACACCAAATAGACACACAAAACACAAGTACTACACAAATACCACATACAACAAACATTCCACAAACAAAACATACCAAAATGCAAAATATACTACCACACTTCACACATAATGCACACAACAAATACTACACAACACAAACACCACATACTACAAACACACAATACACAAAACACAAATATAACACATACACAGTCCCACAACAAGGAACACATACAACATACCTTCACTACACAAGCATATATCTACGCCACAAATAAAATACACACACAGACCCTGTACATACCACAGACACACAACACAAACCAGCATACAAGATAAACACACAAAACTCACATATCACATCCAAACACAACACAAGCACATACCAAACCCAACATACACACCAAATAGACACAGAATGGAGAAGCACTACACAAATAACACGTACTACAAACATTCCACAAACGCAACACACCAAAATGGAACATATACTACCACACATCACAAACATAATACACACAACACATACCACACATCACAAACACGACATACTACAAGCACACACTATATAAAATAATATAACACATGCACTCCCACACCCAAGGAACACTTACAGCCTAACCCCACAACACAAGTATACGTTCACACCACAAACACAACACACACAAACCCCGCACATACCACAAACACACAACAAAAATGACATACAACAGAAACACATAAAAATAACACATCACATCCACACAAAAGACACAACATGCAACAGAAGCACATACCAAATACAAGTTACATCAAATAGACACACAACACAAGCACTACACAAATAACACATCCCAGAAACATACCACAAAGAGAACATGCCAAAATGAAACATATACCAACACACATCAAACACATAATATACACAACACATACCACACATCACAAACACCACATACTACAAATAAACAAAAAAATACAACACCAATACTACACAAACACAGTCCCAGACATCAAGCAACACATACAACATATCCCCATAGCACAAGCACATGTCCACACCAAAAACGTGATACACATGCACAAACCCCACCCATACCACAAACACACAACACAAACCAATATACAATAGAAATATACAAAACTGACACATCTTATCTACGCACAAACACACAACAGCAGCACATACCAAACACAGCATATACAGCAAATAAAACATAAGCACTATATACATACCACAAACCACAAACACAACACACCAAAATGAAAAATATATCAGCACATATCACAAACATAATACATATAACACATACCACACATCACAAATACCAAATATTACAAACATCAATATAATACATACATATAGTACTTGTGTGCTGTATATCTATTTGGTTTTGTATATGATTCTGTTGTGTGTGTGGATGTGATGTATTCATTTTGTGTGTTTCTGTTGCATGTTGGTTTGTATTTTGTGTTTTTAGCATGTGATGGGTTTGTGAGTGTATAATATGTTTTAGGTGTGGATGGGTGCTCCTGTTGTGGGAGTATGCTGTATGTGTTATATTTGGTTTTTTTGTATTTTGTGTTTGTAGTATGTGGTTCTTGTGATTTGTGGTATGTGTTGAGTGTTTTATATTTGTGATGTGTAGTGTTATATGTTGCATTTTGGTGCATAGTGTTTGTGTGCAACATATCTATTTCGTGTGCATATTGTGTTTGATATGTATTTATATTGTGTGTGGATGTGATGTGTGAGTTTTGTGTGTTTCTATTGTATGTTGTATGCATTGAGTATTATGTGTTTGTAGTATGTGCAGGGTTTCTGCATGCGTATTGTATTTGTGGTATGGATGTGTGCTTGTGTTGTGCGGATATGTTGGATGTGTTGCTTGAGGTTTGGAAATCTGTAAATGTTATATGTGTTGTGTGTATTGTGCTTTTACTGTGTGGTGTTTGTGATGTGTGGTATGTGTTGTGTGCATTATGTTTGTGATGTGTGGTGGCGTATGTTTCATTTTGGTGTGTTGTCTGTGGTATGTTTCTGGGATGTGTTATTTGTCTAGTGCTTATGTGTTGTGTGTCTATTTGGTATGTTGTGTTTTGCATATGCTTCTGTTATGTGTTTTGTGTGGGTGTGATTTGTGAGTTTTGTGTTTTTCTGTTGTGTTGGTTTGTGCTATGTGTTTGTGGTATGTGCGGGGTTTCTGTGCATGTATTGTGTTTTTGGTGTGGATGTGTGCTTGTGCTGTGGGGGTATGTTGTATGTGTTGCTTGAGGTGTGGGAGTGTGTATGTGTTATATTTGTGTTGTGTATTGTGGGTTTATAGTATGTGGTATTTGTGTTGTGTGTATTATGTTCTGTGTTGTGGTATATGTTGCATTCTGGTGTATTGTCTTCGTGGTATGCTTGTGGCACGTGGTATGTGTTGTGTGTCTCTTTGGTGTATGTGTTGTGTTTTGCATGCGCTTCTGTTGTGTTTGTGTGTGGGTGTGATGTGAATTTTTTTTGTTTCTGTTTTATGTTGATTTGTGTTGTGTGTGTTGAGTGTTGTGTGTTTGTGGTATGTGCAGGATTTGTGTGTTTGTATTATATTTGTGGTATGTGTGTAGTGCCGGTATATTGGATATGTTGCTTAGGGTGGGGTGTATGTGTTATATTTGTGTTGTGTGTATTGTGTGTTTGTAGTATGTAGTATTTGTGATATGTGGTAGGTGTTGCATGTATCATGTTTGTGATGTCTGGTGGTAGATGTTACATTTTGGTTTGCTTTGTGGAATATTTATGGTATATTGTATTTGTATACAGCTTCTTTGTTGTTTGTCCATTTTGGTTTGTATGTTGTGTTTTGTATGTTCTTCTGTTGTGTGTTTTGTGTGGATATGATGTGGAAGTTTTGTGTATTTCTCTTGTTCATTGGTTTGTGTTGTGTGTTGAGTATTGTGTGTTTGTGGTATGTGCAGTTTTGTGGTTGTGTATTGTTTTCAGTGTGGATGTGTGCTTGTGCTGTGGGGGTATGTTGTATGTGTTGCTTGAGGTGTGGGAGTGTGTATGTGTTATATTGTTTTGTGTGTATTTGTAGCATGTGGCATTTGCTATATGTGGTATGTGTTGTGTGTATTATGATTGTGATGAGTGGTGGTATATATTGCATTTTGGTATGTTCTGTTCCTGGTATGTTTGTGGTATGTGGTATTTGTATAGTGCTTGTTGTTTTGTGTCTATTGGTTTGTATGTTGTTTTTCATATGTGCTTCTGTTGTGTGTTTGTGTGTGATGTGTGTTTTGTGTTTCTATTTTATGTTTGTGGTATGTGTTTGTGGTATGTGCAGCGTGTGTGCGTGTGTATTGTGTTTATGGTGTGGGCATGTACTTATGTTGTAGAGGTATGTTTTATGTATTGCTTGAGGTGTGGGAGTTTCTGTGCATTAGATTGGTTTTGTGTATATTGTGTGTTTGAAGTGTATAGTGTTTGTGATGTATGGTATGTGTTGTCTGTATTATGTTTTTGATGTATGGTGGTATATATGTCGCATTTCTTGTGTTGTCTTTGTGGTATGTTTGTGTTATGGGGTATTTGTGTATTGTGTGTTGTGTGTCTATTTGGTGTATGTGTTGAGTTTGGTATGTGCTTATATTGTATGTTGGTCTATGTTGTATGTGTTGAGTGTGTGTTTATGGTATTGAAGGGTTTGTGCATGTGTATTTTGTTTATGGTGTGGATGTTTGCTTGTGTTGTGGGGTATGTTGTTTGTGTTGCTTGAGGTGCGGGATTGTGTATGTGTTATATTGGTGTTCTGTATACTGTGTGTTTGTAGTACGTGGTGTTTGTGATGTGTGGTATGTGATGCGTATATTATCTTTGTGATATTTGGTGGTATATGTTGCATTTTGGAGTGTTGTGTTTGTAGTATGTTTGTGGTATATAGTATTGTAGTGTTTCTATTGTATGTTGTGTTTTGGTGTGTGTTTGTGGTATTTGTGGGGTTTTGTCCATGTATATTTTACTTGTTGAGTAGATGTATGCTTGTGTTTTGGATTGGTGTGTTATGTGTTTCGTGATTTGTGGGACTGTGTGTTATATTGGTGTTGTGTGCATTATGTATTTGTAATATGTGGTGTTTGTGATGTGTTGTATGGTTTGTGTATTATGTTTGTGATGTTTGGTGTTGCATGTTCATGTTGGTGTATTGTCTTTGGGGTATGTTTGTGTTATGTGGTATTTTTGTAGTGCGTATGTTTTTGTGTCTATTTTGTGTATATGTTTTTGGTATCTCCTTTTGGTGTGTTTGTGTATAGATATGACATGTTAGTTTCGTGTGTTTCTTTTATATGTTGGTTTGTGTTGTGTGATTGTGGCATATGCAGGTTTTTTGTGTATATGCTTTTTTGTGGAGTGGATGCGTGCTTGTGTTGTGGAGGTATGTTATATGTATTTCTTGAGGTGTGGGAATGTCTATGTGTTCTATTGGTGTTGTGTGTACTGTGTGTTTATAATATGTGGTGTTTATTATTTGTGGTATGTGGTATGTGTGTTATGTTTCTAATGTGTGGTGCTATGTATTGCATTTTGGTGTGTTGTCTTTGTAGTATGATTGTGGTATGTTATATTGTGCTAGTGTATTGTGTATCTGTTGTTGTGTGTATTGGGTTTGTGATATGATACATTCCATAAATACAACATACCAAGATGCAACATATACCACCATACATCACAAACATAATACACAGAACAGTACCACATATCATAAACACCATATGCTACAAACAGTACACACAACATCAATATAACACATACACACTCCCACACTTCAAGCAACACATCCAATATCCCCACAGAACACAAGCACACATCCACACCAGAAATACAATACAGACACACACACACCCTGCACATGCCACAAACAACACAAACCAATATACAACAGAAAAGCACAAAGCTAACACATCACATCCACACAAAAACACAAATCACACAATAGAATCACATGCCAAAATGCAACACATACTCCCACTCATCACCAACTGTGAAGACAGGATTAAGTCTCCCCATGTCTATTTTTAGCTAATCAAAGCAAGCACCCCTACTTACCATTGAGTTTGAGAGTTCATGAGTCACTTACCAGAGTAAGCTCACACCTCCAAAGGCCTGCTGCTCTTCCCCTAGGGCAATCTAGGCAAATTGAAAGACTGCCATTAGTTTTTGTGAAGAAGAGAGAGTGACAGGAAGTGACAGGAAATAATGTGGGAAAAAGGAGGATAAAAGAGGAAACCAGCATAGTCTAGATTCATTCCTTTCTGGGCTTTTGGAGAGATTGGTTCTGGAGATCCCTGCCTTGGCTTGGAGGAGACTGCCTTGGTGGAACCCTGGCTGAAGATGCCCCTGGGACTTCTGGCTGAGGATTACTGGGAAATCCACATGGAGACAGGGATTTAGGGAAGCCCTGCTGGGACTGAGCCTGGCTTCCCAGGAGAAGGGCTGGTAGGCTTATTAGAATGTGTCTCTTGGCTGTTCTTTCTTAGGCAACAATTAGCCAGTCCTCGGGATTCCACCTGGGGAGACCCTTCCACCCCTACCCCTCAGTGGGGAAGCAACCCTGCCCCCACAAGCTTCCATCTTGCAGCTCAGAATTTCTTTTTATTAAGGCCTTTCCAAACCCCAGTTTCTCTACTAGGGAGACCTACTTTTCAAACCACTTAGAGCAAAAATCCCAACAGTCCTTTTGCCCCAGGCCAACTCAGAAAAGCAGCTTTCTGCCCACATGGTGAAACATGTGGTCCCTGGCTTGTTTAACCCCTAGGGCAGGGATCGGCAACCTTTTTGGCTGTGAGAGCCATAAACGCCACATTTTTTTTAATGTAATTTCGTGAGAGCCGTACAGTGCTCACAGTGTGTGCTCCTGTAACAGTGTGTGCTCCTGTAACAGAGCCTGATAAAAATTGACTTTATGGCTCCTGAAGAAAGAGCCATATCTGGCCCTCAAAAGAGCCAGATTTGGCTTGAGAGCCATAGGTTGCTGACCCCTGCCTTAGAGGATAGGTGAGAGTGAAGAAAGTTAATACCCCTCTTAACCTGAGGCTAGTTGATTAAGGGCATGCCTGTATTTACACCAGATTTTATTCTCTGAAGTCCCTAAAAAGACCACACCCTGACTCTACCTCCTAGCTATTATATTCTATGGTAGCACAATCTACTGATAAAAATTAGAATTGCAAGAATTTTTACTAATTAGATTAAAAATACTACATTGGCAATTAAAAATAGTACTGAGCAAAATAGCCCAAAATGGGAAAATGCTGTTTCTAGTCTACCTAAAATGGTTCGTTATACCACAGAACATTTCACAGTGGACCATTCCTAGCCAGTGAAATAGGCTTGGCATTTTACCTATTCCTCCTCAGGAAGAAACAGAACAATAGCTTGTTTGAACTCAGAGCTGAACTGAAAACTTACCTTGAAAAAGTAGAAAATAACTCAAGTGACCTTGAGAAGAAGCTGGAGGAGACTCTGGGGGAGCTCAAGGCTTATATAAAAAGCATTGAGAAAAGCTTGAGAAACCCCAGAGTAAGAAGAGAGATTTATCTCTCCATATCCCCTCGTTATCAGAGCCAATTCAGTTTCTGTCCCATCCTGCCCTATGCAGTTCTGCTTCTATTCAACCCATCCCTCCCCCTATTCAATCCATCCCTCCCACCACTCAACTAAAGCCCCATCCATCTCCCCACACCCCCTCACCACCTAATCCTACTCAATCTCCTTGCTCTTGCCATAGTCACCTTCTCTCTTACTTTGCTCAGCTTTTCCCCACCCACTACCCAAACCCAGCCATCTCTCCCCCTGCCCCTACCTCCCATCCTTCCTCCTCTGCCCCAGCTCCTCCCCTCCTGTCCACAAATTCTCCCCCTCCCCGCCCCTACTTCTTATCCATTTGAGATGCTTTTTGGACATCCCCTATATAGGCTAAGCTTTTTTCTCCTGCATACACATCATTACTGGGGTGGGGGAGGCACTTCTATTGCTTCCTATATACAGGAATTGAAGATCAAATTGGGAGAACTCCATGAATCTGGAGCTGCATTATAAGTAGGATCTATAGACTTTTCACTTCCTGGCCTAAACCTAGGAGACAAGGTGTACATAAAGAGCTTCTAGTGAACTGGAGAATCTCAGCCTGCCTGGAAAGTCCTGTTAACGACTCCAACAGCTATCAAAATTGGAGAAAAGGACTCTTGGATTCATTGCTCACATTAAACTGGTACCTTCTATTGACACTGAGTGACTGTATCCTGTCACATGCTTTGGAGCTGAAAGTCCATAGACAAGTGGACACTATTTTGGCTGACATGTTGAATTCCTGAATTTGTTGTTTGCTATTTTATTGTTTTTCTTTTTTTAATTGAATATTTGAGTTTTTCTTATTTCTTCTACTTGAAGTGCTTATAACCAGTATTAATAAGGTTTTGGATTTTAAAGGATAAATTTACAATATCTATTAGCTCTAATACTAATGCATACCCAAAAGCTTTAGACTATGGAAACCTGCCATTGGTTGTTTAAATATTGTGGGACTTCAATTAATAATTGTGTTTGATTCCAGGAGAAGGGATCACAAAAGAGCCATTGTACAATGCCAACAAAGCACAAGGTCAAGGAGACCAAAAATTCTCGTGGGATTAATGAGATCTGTGCCAAAACAGAGGACTTATTTGTGCTTCAAGGATGCGGCTATTTGATATACTTCAGATGCAGGTCTTCCCAGTGCCACATTCCAACAAGTACCTACATTTGGCTGCCATTTGCTCCCCTATCCCTGAGAGTGAGGGCAAAATCAGACCAGGGAAGCATACTTGGCTTTTACATCAAAATCTAGTCCTTTTTTCTCTCTTACAGTATGGCAACTTCCTATAGTCCTGGCTGCCAATTCAGTAAGTGCTATATTACTGCATTTGTTCTGTGGGATTGTGGGACATAAATCACTTTAATTGGAGCCAGATTTAAGAACCTGTTATGGATTTTTTCTTGTTTACTCAGAAATTTTTATGTAGATAGATTTTGATATTTTTTTCATTTTTATTTCCTTTCACTCAAAATTTAATTTTTTCTTCTATTTGTATTTAGCAGAAAACCTAAATTTAAATTCTTATAAAACCTAGTACACACAACGCATACCACACATCATAAACAGCACATACTACAAATATACAATACACACAACACAAATATAACACATACATACTCCCACACCTCAAGCAACACATACAGCCTACCCCCATAATTCAAGCACACCACAAACACAATACACATGCACAAACCCTGCACACACTGCAAACACACAACAAAACCCAACATAGAACAAACACAAAACTCACATATCACATTCACACACAAACACACAGCAGGAGCACATACCAAAGACAATATACTTGCTGAATAGACACACAACACATACGCACTACTCAGATACCACATACTACAAAGACAACACAGTAAAATGCAGCATATACCACCACACATCACAAATATAATTCACACAACTTATACCACATATCACAAACATACTACAGACATACAATACACACAACACACATATAACACATACACTCCCACACCTCAAGCAATACATACAATACCCCCACAACACAAGCACACATATGTACCACAAACTCAACACATACATACAATCCTCACACATACCACTACCACACAGCATACAACACTTAACACAAACCAATAGAAACATATAAAACCCACATGTCACATCACAAATATACACACTCCCACACCTCACACAACACATACAACATACCCCCACAGCACAAGCACACACCCACACCAGAAACAATACATACACAAACCCCACACATTCCACAAACACACATCGCAAATCAACATACAATAGAAATTCACAAAACTCACACATAACGTCCACATACAAATACACAAGACATAACCGAAGCACATACCAAAAATAACATGCCCACCAAATAGGTACAGAACGCAAGAGCACTATACAAATACCATATACCAGGAACAGAATGCATTAAAATGCAACATATACTACCACACATCACAATCATAATACACCCAACACATGCCACACATCACAAACACCACATACTAGAAACACAAAGTACATACAGCACCAGTATAACACATGGACACTCCCACACCTCAAGCAACACATACGACATACCCCCCACAACACAAGCACAATGAACTACACAAACAAAATATACACATAAACCCCCGCACACACCACAAACACAACACAAAGCAACATACAACAGAAAAACACAAAACCAGCACAACACATCCACTCACAAATGCAGAACAGAATACAGAAGCATATACCAAACACAACATAAATGCCAAATAGAAATACATCACATGAGCACTATACAAATACCACATACCACAAACACACCATGAACAGAACACACCAAAATTCAACATAAACCACCACACATCACAATCATAATACACACAACACCACACATCACAAACACTACATATTACAGCCACAAAGTACACACAACACCAATATAACACATGGACACTCCCACACCTCAAGCAACATGTACAATACACACACAACATAAGTACAGTCTACTACACAAACAAAATATACACACAAACCTCCAGATATGCCGAAATCAACATACAACAGAAACACACAAAACTAACATATAACATCCACACACAAATGCACAACACACAACAGAAGCACTTACCAAACACAACAGATACATGAAATAGACACATGACACGCAAGCACTATACATATACCACATACCACAAAGACAACACACCAAAATGCAACATATACTCCTACACATCACAAACATAATACACACAACACATACCATACTCCACAAACACCACATACTACAAATACACAATACACACAAAACCAATTTAACACACAGTCCCACAATCAAGCAACACATAACACAAACCCTCCCAACACAAACACATCCACACCACAAATAAAATATACATTGACACACCCCGCATATACAACAAACATAACACAAACCAACATACAATAGAAAGATACCAAACTCTCACATTACATCCACACACAAACACAACATACAACAGAAACATATACTAAACACAACATACACACCAAATAGACACAGAACAGAGAAGCACTACACAAATGCCACATACCGCAAACATTCCAGAAGCACAACACACCAAAATGCACCACTCATCACAAACATAATATACACAACACATACCACACATCTTAAACACCAAATAATACAAACACAAAGTACACACAACAGAAATATAACACATACACACCTCAACCAACACATCCAATGTACCCACACATCCACAACACAAATACTATACACACAAACCCTGAATATACCACAAGCACACAACACTCAACACATAACAACCCAAACCAACAGAACAGAATCACACAAATCTCACACATCATATCCATATAGAAACACACCAAACAACAGAAGCACATACCAAATGCACAAAATAGAAACACAACACATAAGCACTACACAAATACCACATACCACAAAAATACCAAAAAGACAACACACCAAAATGCAACATATACCACCACTCATCACAAACATAATACATACAACACAAATACACATCCACACTACAAATAAAATGCACACAGACAAACCCCGCACATAAAACAAAAACACAACCCAACATACACAGGAAACACACCAAAAATACATATAACATCCACATACAAACACAATATACAACAGAAACATATATCAAACACAACACACATACCAAACAGACACACAATGGAGAAGCAGTACACAAATACCACATATCACAAACATTCCAGAAGCACAACACACCAAAATGTAACATATACCACCACACATCACAAACATAATATACATAACACATACCACAAATCACAAACACCACATACTAAAAACACAAAGTACACACAACCCCAATATAACACATAGACACTCCCACACCTCAAGCAACACATACAACATACCCCCACAACACAAGCACACATCCACTACACAAACAAAATATACAAACAAAACCCCGCATATACCAAAAATACACAACACAAAACAACATACAGAAGAAAAACATATCACATCCACACACAAATACACAACACGAAACAGAAGCAAATACCAAACATAACATATACACTAAATAGAAACACAACACACGAGCACTATACAAATACCAAATACCACAAACATAGCACAAACACAACACACCAAATGTAACATATACCACCAAACATCACAAACATATTACACACAACACAAATATAACACATACACACTCCCACACCTCAAGCAACATATACAACAACCCCCACAACGCAAACACGTATCTATACCACAAACACAACACATACACACAATTCTTGCAAATATCACAACCACACAAAATACAACAGAAACATACAAAATTCACACATCACATCCACATACAAACACACATAAAACACACACCAAGAATTCACATAATACACACATGTATACACAGCACACTACAGATGTAGAGAACATATGGCACACCTTGATATGACACACAATACATATACAATACATAGCACAGACACTTTATAATGCATGCCACATTCACACAACATACAACTCAAGCACACCACACAAATACCACACACAACACATGCCACGTACAACACAACACAGACACACTGCACATAAGCACCACACCCAACTACCACTCAAACACCACACATACACAAATATACAACACTCAGAACATACATCACATCTACACTACAAATACACCATGTAAACACATAGTAAACACATATAACAAATAACACACACGTTAGAAATATATCCCCCAGACATGCACAGCACAAATAGACCAGCCCTCAAACAGTACACAACCTGACTTTCTTTAGACAATGGAAAGAGAGAAACACCCCTGAGGATGAGGCTGTCTCATGGGGGAGAGGGAAGAACTGCCAGAGTTCACCCATATGCAGAGCTTCCTCTATCAAATGCTGGGCTTTGTTGCCTCAGACTGGAATCATCCAAGCCCAGCAGAGGCCAGCAGAGGCCCGTGGCCAGCAGTGATGCCAGGGAGTCAGGGCACAAGGCCCTGAGCACAGTTTTTCTGTTGTGTGTTCCAGCTCAGGGGCAGCCTCTCTACTCTCTCTCTGTGTTAAGTAACATGAGCCAGAAGGGTTTCCAGTCAGATTTTCCTCTCCACGACACTTGATTCAGTGCTTTTGCTTTGAACTATTTGTGTTCCTTGCCTGGCTCTGGCTGTGGACTGCTAGTGTCAGATTCAGATCAAGCCAGGGGTAGTAAAGCAGACCAAAGAAGGACCCCCGTAAGCCATAGGCTGACTTCGTTTTGAACATATAAACTTATCTGAGCTTTTTCTAGTTCCACTTATTTTATTAAATATTGCCCAATTCAATTTTTAAATAACTTAAACATTTGCAAGGCAAGGGCTAGGCAAACAGTGTTCAGTGACTTGTCCAGGGTTACACAGCAAGGAAATGTCTGAGACCAGATTTATACCCAGGTCCTTCCAATGACAAACCTGGTACTCTATCCACTCTGCCACCTGGCTGCTCCCTCCCAGTTATATTTTTAAAAAAACCCTTTCTGTCTTAGAATCAATACACCAAACATGACTTCCAAAGCAGAAGAACACTAATGGCTAGGCAACTAGGGCTAATTGACTTGGCCAGGGTCACATGACTAGGAAATATCTATCTAGTTACCCCCAATTATATTTTGATCTGGTTTGGAATACTCTGGAGTGTTGTGGGCCTGGCCTTAGCAGCCTGTGTGACACCTCTGATTAGAACCCAGAGAATTCTTTAGGGGCCCTATGTGAGAAAAGGGGGACCCTAGTGGCTCTATATCCATCTCACTTGAGAGATCAGCTTGAGAAAGGATGGAAAAGCCCCCTGGATGGGTTGTTACATCAACTACATCAGGTCCCTCTTCATCAGAATGAGTACAATTCTCAGTCTTTCTGTCCTGTCCAAATAACAATCCAAAAAGTGCCTTTAAAAAGATTTTCCTTTGTTTACAATTGGTTTTACCTGAGAGTCTATGAGAGACTTTGTCCCAGTGAAGTTCCCATTTAGTTTGTCCTTCTCAAGTGTGTGATTGGTTCCTGCGCCTGGCTTCCAAGGGCAAATTGATCTAACCAGAATTGGGTTTTTAAAAACAGAATGCTGTCCATTTCTTTAGGAGGCAGAGGAAAGGCTTTTGCTGAGAGGTCTTTGGTTAGGAAATAATAGAGTCCAAATTGACAGAGAATGAAACAGAACTAAGAAAACAATTTATCTTGCTGTTGAGTCATTTTGCAGTCATGTCTGGCTCTTTGTGACCCCATTTGGAGTTTTCTTGGCATGAATGCTGGACTGGTTTGCTGTGTCCTCCTCTAGCTCATTTGACAGATGAGGAAACTGAGGCCAATAGGGTGAAGTGACTTGCTCATCGTCACACAGCTGGAAAGTGTCTGAGACTAGATTTGAACTCCTCCTGCCTCCAGGCATGGCGCTTTATCCACTGTGCCTCACAGCTACCCCCAAAAGATAATTATATCAGGGCCATAATAATATAAAGGAAAATGGCACTGAAAGATTCTATAACCTTGAAGAACGAGCCCACAAATTTCGACTTCAAGGTAGAAAACTAGAGTTGGGGAATGGGATATCAATTTTAAGATTCGATCAGGGATAAACTGATAAATTTTCAACAACCAGCTCTACCCAAAAAAGGTGCCCTTGACACACTTTTAAGTTTAATTTGCATTATTAGTATTCCTTCCATCACTTTCTTAAGTCTGGACCATGAACAAAACAAAAAATCAAACCCTGCTTTGGAGCATTTGTACATTTCTGAGGTGTAAATAAACACACTGAAAGTTTAACCACCAACTCTGAGCCAGCTCCAGGATTTGACATTGTGTTCATTTGCTTCACTCCCATGAGGTTCTAGCTGGAAAGAACCTCAGAGGCCATCTAGGCCAACCCCTTCATTTTACAGAGAAGAAAACTGAGGCTCAGGAAGGTGAAATACTGAGGCTTTCTGTTGTGAGGAAAGTGCTTCGTAAATAAGAAATGCAGGCAGGTGATGTTGAGCAGTAACCCCGGTATCAGGAAGAACAGGTTTGCTTTTAACCTCTGATACTTTGCAGCTATGCTAACCAGGGGCAAATCACTTCATCTCAAAGCCTGTTTCCTCATCTTAAAAATGGAGCTAATAATACCTGCAGTACCTATCTCGAAAGGTCATCATGAGACTCAAATGAGAATGTGATGCCATGAAGAGCATGCCTCCCTCAGGGTTCAGAAGGCCTGGCTCCACTGCCCCCATCAGCTACCTGTATGCCCTTGAGCAGATCACCCCCTAGGGCCTTTTCTTCATCTCAAAAATGAAGTATGGGGGAAAGAATCCCAGGCTTTCAAATAGCAGATCTGGGTTCAAATATTGCTTCCAGTATCTTCTACCTATGTGACCTTGGATAAGTGATTTCCCCTTCCCAAGCCTCAGTTTCCTCACTTGTAAATTGAGGGGTTGGACTCAATGGCCCCCAAAGTCCTTTGCAAGCCCTAAAACTATGAGCCTCTTCCTCTCTCTCTCTCTCTCTCTCTCTCTCTCTCTCTCTCTCTCTCTCTCTTTCTCTTTCTCTTTTTCTCTCTCTCTCTCTCTGGGCCTCAGTTCTTCAGTCTGTTAAAAAAATAAGGGAATTCTTCGAGAGGGGCTGTAAGGTCCTTTTCAGATCTGAATCTATGATTTAATGTGAGGGATGGGGGCGAGGAGGGAGAAGAAAATGGGAGCTCTTCCCATGTAATACCACCCCTGGTCATTTGTTTCTTGGAATAAATGTGAATATCCTCATATGGAAACCTTAAGTGCTTTGGAAATGTCAGCTCTCAATAGTAGCTGCTTGGTGGATAAAGGAATGAAAAAGACTGAGATACTTTTGAAAGGGCAGCACATTCCTCTGGCTGCCCCACCCTAGCCCCCCACTAGGCCATGTTTCCTGTGTTCACTCGGGGCCAGGCAAAATCAGGAATCTCACTGTCAAAGTTAGCCAGAGTTGGGCTCCTGCCCCTGCCTTGATGACACTTGTAGTCCATCAAGGCAAAGGCTTGGTGAGCCTTTTGTTCCTCAAGGCCAGAGGATTGCTCTCTGCCTCTTCTTTGCTTTTGCCCAGCTATGGCCATGGCTGTGGGACTGAGCAATCAAGGGATTGAAAAGCATTGAGTGAGCTCGAGACAAATTGCAGAAAATTATGTGCACCCTCTCACTCCCTTATTGCCCAGTGTCCGTGGGCCTGAAGAGCATGGGCGGGGGAGGAAAAGAATTGTTTTTTTTGTCCTTCACAAGGCCAGCCTCTACAGATGTCTGTTTCTCTTACTTCAGCTACACTAAAGTCCTGGACTGAAAAACTTCCCCCTCCTATCCCTAGGGCCGTACCCTCTTTCCGTCTCTCTATTTCCATCTCTCTCTCTCTCTCCCTTTTCCTCATTCTTTTATTCTTTCAGTCCACACTTATTAAACACCTACAAAGAATGTATATGTATGGAGCTGTGGGCTATGCTAAGCCTTGGCCCAAATGCTTGTGGAGTTGATAAGCTGCTGTTATTTCCCACAAGTTCCATTCACAGTCACCAAACACACAGCTATAACTAGAGTGGAGCAATGGGGCTTTGCCCCAGAGTACAGAATTTCAAGGGCACTGACAGGATTAGAAGTTTCTCAACAGAAACATCAGAGCCTTGTTTCCAGTTAGCAATAATATTTCCTTAAAATGGAGGCTACCAGATGGCAGATGATGAGATAGAGTGAGCTCTTCTCACATGGCACATTGGCATGATTTGTGGGATTTACCTTGAATACAAAGATTCCTATTTTGGGCTCTATGCATAATATTGCAAATTTAGTGTGAACATGGGACAAACCGGTCAAAATACCTGACTCCTGGCGAGCATCCTCCTCTCTTATCATAGGTGATGCCCATGTGCCTTTTCCAGTTGGCCCGTTCATGTACATCTGTGCCAAAGCCCACTTTAAGACCAAGTTTCCGCATGAAACCTGGCAGATAAACTCAGTCCACTGTGATCTTTCTGAACTCTGAATGCTGTGATACTTGGAATCCATATTAATCAAATGAGATAATATCTGTAAAAGCACCAGGCCTGGCACATAGTAGGTGTTCTAGAAATGCTTCTCTCCTCCTTGTTTTCGCAGAATCCACACAGAGTGGGGCATCTGCGGTAAGAATTGGCCATGAGGTGAGTTTGCTTTATTCCCAGAGGACCCTAGATCTAAAGGATCTTGGAGGCTAGAGATTCCAATCTTGTCATTTTACTGTGGGGAAATATGAGGCCTAGGGAATAGGAATTTAATCAAATAAAGAAAATGGATTAGTGTCTCTGTGCAAGTACTTTGAGGATACTTTTAATATTTAGAGAAATACTTTAATATTCATTTTTTAATTTTTAATTTAATTTTAATTTATTTTTAATATTCAGAAATTCATTTAATTATTTGGGAGGCCATGTGGCATTGTGGATGGGGCACTAGACTGTAGTGCCTCCAAGGAGTTAGTGTAATGGAATAGAAAGGGGGCTAGATATGAAGTCGGAAGCCTTGTGTTCGAATCCCAGCTCTGTCACTTATTATGTATGTGAATTTGGACAAGTCCCTTCCCTTCTCTGGGTCCCAGTTTCCTTATCTGTAAAATAAGGGCTGGATGACCTTTAAGATCCCTTCCATCTCTAAATCTCTCATCTTTATAATTAGATCTTGGTCTTTTTACCCAGGTCAGACATTCACTAGCTTTATGACCCTGAATCAGTCATTTAACCTTGGTCATAAGTGGGGAGAAAAAAAAGCTTGAGCATAAACAGTTTCCCTCCTCGAAGCAGGTGCTACGAATGGCTTCCTTGAGAACAGGAGAACATGGAAAGTACATAAGCTTACTGTTGGACTGAGAGATAGGAGAGACTCTCCACCCTTGAGCTTTGGCTCGTGCCACATATCAAGCTGGGAAAGTCCACTCTCATGTCTTGGGTCTCTGACCTGTGTTCAGAAAAGGTAGGCAAGGATTCTCTCCATGCCATGGCTAGAGAAGACTGAAGTTTAATAGCCTAGTAAACAACAGAGCTGGGATACAACGCCACCAGGTGGCAGCATTCAAACCCCAGTCTTCTGATTCTCTACCCAGTGCCCTTTTCCCTTAAAAAAAAGATTTGAAAGCAGGACTAGGTGGCTCAGTAGATGGAGCACCAAGCCTAGAGTCAAGAGGACCCGAGTTCAAATGTGACCTCAAACACTTCCCAGGCATGACCCTGGGCAAGTCTCTACCTTTCTGTCTTAGAGTAGTTACTAAGCCAGAAAGTAAGGGTTTAAAAAAATAGAACTACAATATTCAGTGTCTTAATTGTGTCATAAAAATAACAAAAGGGCTTAGGCAAGTAGGACATGTTAAGACTTGAGTGACACATGTTGTCTCTCTGTGGCTAAAAAATAATGCAGCATAAACCAGGACATTTAGAAAATGTGAACAGGAAACAATTGAACATAAATGGTGAGTCTTGTAAAAAGAAAGAGGAAATGAGTTGATGACTAAAGGAAGCTTTGTGCTCACAGTAACACAAAGACCAAAAAGGCTGCCTGAAAAAATGAGATTGCCCTAGGAAGCCAGGGCCTCAGATGGGAAAGCTCACCTCAGCTCAAAGGATTCTCTGAAATGAACAGGATGTGTGTCTAGAGGGCATCTAATCTGGCATTGGAGTCCCGGAGTTGGAGGCCAGGCTCAGTGACCTTAGGCAGAGCTTTTCCCATCTTCTGGGCCTCAGTTTTCTGGAAGATTGAAGGTATCGGACTGGTGCACATTCTGAAGTCCCTCCCAGCTCCAAGACCTCTGATCTAGGGTTGAGATTTGCCAATCAGAGGCCTGTTTACTTAGGATCACTCACAGATACAAGCCCAAATCCTAAAAGAGCTTCAGAATTATAAAACAGTCATTTCTCAGGGCTTGTATGAAAAAGGATTTCAAATTCAGTCAAGTCAAGGTGTATGATGCACTTCCTGTGTCTGTCCCTCAGCTAAGTTTTGTAAGGGATACAGAAGAAGTTATTAGCTTGCTCCCTGCCTTTGAGGGCTTACAGTCTAGTTGAGAAGGCAAGAATCCTTGAGGAAGGGACAACTAGGTAGCGCCAGGCTTGGAGTCAGGAGGACCAGGGTTCAACTCTGACCTCAGACACTTCCTGTGACCTTGAGCAAGTTGCTTAACCCTGAGGACATTTCTCACATGCCCCACCCCTCTGCCCAGCAGCCCAATGGGAGCGCTTCCTCCCTCCCCTCTCTGGGGTAAGGCCTAGAGGCTCACATGCAGTGTGAGGGTTACAATTTGGGCACACAGTCTCTAAAAGGTTTGCCATCACTGGCCTAGACCAAACCTCACATCTCATTTTGCTGCCTGCCTTTCCTCCAAGGGCAGAGCATAGCTCTCCCTTCCTCCCTCTTGCTCTGAGGATTGGAACCAAATCAATAATACTCCTTACCTTGTTCTACAGCTCCATTTAGTATCCTGTGACTGCCCAAACCAAAGCTCCCTTACATCCTGTGGGACTGACCCTGTCTCATTTTTATATTTCTTTCCTCAATTCTCAGCATATAGTAAGTACTTAATGTTTTTCATTCATTCATTCATTGTCATTTAGTCATTTTTCAGTTGTTTCTGACTCCTTATGACCCCTTTTGTGGTTTTCTTAGCAAAGATACTAATGTGGTTTGCATTTCCTTTTCCACTCCATTTTACAAATGAGGAAACTGATGGAAGCAGGAATAAGTGACTTGCCCAGGGTCACACAACTAATAAGTGTATGAGGCAAAATTTAAACTCAAAAAGATGAATCTTTCAGATTCCAGGCCAGGTACTCTATCCACTGCAGCACCTTGCTGCCCTTTCATTCATGTATAAACTTTTTTAAAAATTATTTAAAACATTTTTATTTCCCCAATTACATGTAATAACAATTCCAACATGTATTTTTCAAACTTATAAGAGCCATATTGTCTCTCTCCCTGTCTTCTCTCCCTTCTCTCTGAGATGGTAAGTAATTTGATCTGGGTTATACGTGTATTATCATGCAAAACATGTTTCCATATTGGTCATTATTGTAAGGGAATACTCATATAAAATCAAAACCACAAAATAAAAATACAAATAAATGAAAGTGAAAAAATAGGATGCTTTGATTTGCATTCCAACTCCAGCAGTTCTTTCTCTGGAGGTAGATAGGATTCTTTGTTATAAGTCTTTGAGAATTGTCCTGGATCGTTGTATTGATGAGAATAGCTATATCTGTCACAGTTGATCATCATACAGTATTGCTGTTACTATGTACCATAACATTCTCTTGGTTCTACTTATTTTGATCTGAATCAGTTCCTGCAGATCTTTCCAGCTTTTTCTGAAATCATTCTGCTCATTGTTTCTTATAGCACAATAATATTCTAGCACCATAATATAGCACAATTTGTTCAGCCATTTCCCAATTGATGGATACCCCTTCAATTTCCAATTCTTTGACATCACCAGAAGAGCTACTATATCAATATTTTTGTACAAGGAGGTCCTTTCCCTTTTTTAAAAATCTCTTTGGTACAGAGACTCAGTAGTGGTATTACTGGACCAAAGGATATGTGCAATTTTATAGTCCTTAGGCTAGAGTTCCAAATTGCCCTCCAGAATGACTGAATCAGTTAACACCACCACCACCACCACCACCAATGCACTAGTGTTTATCATTTTTCTTTACTGTCATTTTGGTCAAGTTAATAAGTATGAGTTGATCCCTCACAGTTGTTTTCATTTGCATTTCTCTAATCAGTAGTGATTTAGAACATTTTTATATGATTATTGGTAGCTTTGATTCTTTGTCTGAAAACTGTGTTCGTATCCTTTGATGATTGGCAATTCTTTTGTCAATTGGGAAACGACTTCTGTTCTTATAAATTTGGCTCAATCCTCTATATACTTGAGAAATGAGGCTTTTAGCAGAGAAATTTGCTGTAAAATTTTTTTCCAGTTTGTCGTTTCCCTTCTAATCTTGATTAAATTGGTTTTGTTTGTACAAAACCTTTTTATTTAATATAATGAAAATTATTCATTTTACAGCTCATAATGTCCTCTGCCTCTTGTTTGGTCATAAATTCTTCCCTTCTCCATAGATCTGTGTGCTCCCTGAATTTGCTTATGGTATCACCTTTTATGTCTTAATCATATCCTCATTTTAACTTTATCTTGGCACAGAGATAGTGATGTATCTAATTTCTGCCCTACTATTCTCTAGTTTTCCCAGCAGTTTTTGTCAAACAGTGACAGATATCTCAAAAGCTTGGATTTTGGGGTTTATCAAACACTAGGTGGCTGAGGTCATTTATCCTTCTAGATTGTGTGTCTAATCTCTTCCTTTGATCCATCATTCTGTTTCTTAGCCAGTACCAGATTGTTTTGATGATTACTGTTTTATAGTATAGTTTGAGATCTGATAGTAGGCCACCTTCATTCACTTTTTTCTATGAATTCCCTTAATATTCTTGAGCTTTTGTCCTTTTGTTCTTCCAGATGAATTTTGTTATTTTTTCAATCCCTATAAAATAATTTTTGGTGGTTTGATTACTATGGCATTGAATAAGTAAATTAACTTAGGTAGAATTGTCATTTTTATTATATTAGCTCAGCCTACACATGAGCAATTAATATTTTTCCAATTGTTTAGATATGACTTTGAGTGAAAAGTGTTTTGTAATTATATTTATTTAATTCCTATGTTTGTCTTGAAAAGTAGACTCCCAGGGATATTTTATATTGTCTAGAGTTTTTTTCAATGGAATTTCTCTTTCTATCTCTTACTGCTGGACTTTGTTATAATATATAGAAATGCTGATGATTGATATGGGCTTATTTTGTATCCTGCAACTTTACTAAAGTTAATTGCTTCAACTAGTTTTTTAGTTGATTTTTCTAGGATTCTCTAAGTATGCCATTTGCAAAGAGTGATAGTTTAGTTTCCTCATTGCCTACTTTAATTCCTTCAATTTCTAGTACAATACTAAATAAGAGAGGTGACAATGGGCATCCTTGCTTCACTCCTGATCTTATTGGGAAGGCTTCTAACTTATTCCTAATGCAGATGTTACTGGCTGATAGATACCATCCTTAAAACATTATAGAAACTTGAACTATGGCTTTCTGATGTGTTTGATTATTTAGTGGGGAAAAGGACAAGATGATCTTCACTTAATAATTATCAGGCAGTCAGTCTGATGTAGGGGACAGAAAATGGGACAGGAAGTGAGAGGACCTGAGGATGAATCCTGGCACCCATACTTGCTACCTACTTAACTTTGGCAAAATTATAAAAACTCACTGGGCTTACATTGGACTTAGAGCTAGGAATTCTTAAGTCTTGTCTTATGCATATATTGAGTGTGTGTCTCTTGGCCAGTCCTTAAACATCTCCCAGCCTCGGTGGTCTTATCTATAAAATGGGGATAATAAGAGTATCTACCTCACAGGATTGTTGTGAGGATCCAAAGAGATAACTTATGCCATGTGCTCTGCTGACATCCAAGCACTATATAAATGTTAGCTCTTCTTATTACCTCAGTTTTTTTTCCTTTGTAAAAGGAGAAGTTTGAACTAATAATCTTTCAAACTTCCTTCTACCTCAAAATCCTAGAAAATGCTTTTCCATCCTGAATGATTTTGAGTGTCCCTGTTGTTTCTCCCTGAAGGATTTTGGGGGGAAATTAGGAGGAAGAGTTAGTAAGTTAGTTAGATCCCCTTCCCATGATCTCTGTTAGTAGAGAGAAGGAAAAGCAAAAAAAAAAACCCCAAAACAAAGAGCAAAAAGTTGGAAGAAAAAAACACCTTACTAGATCGCCACATACTCTGGATTTTTCCTGGCCCATCACATTTTGAGAAAAAAAATCAGAAAAAAAATAAGCTGTACTTGCCTACAGAAAACCGTATCCCTTTATTTTCTTGCTTTAAAGCAGACATTTTCCTGCCTTTAGATGGCTCTCAAAATGGAAAAAGCACTTTGTCCTTCCAGGGGGAGACAATGAGTTAAATTAAAGGAAGGGTTTTGAGCAAGGGAGTAATCAGAGCTGAGCATTAGGAAAATTGGTCTCCCAGCAGGGGGTCGGGTGGATTGGAGTGGGCTGTGAGGCCAGGGTGTTCTGAACGCCTCTAATGCAGCAGCCTTCTCCTAAGTGCTACTGAGAGAACATTTCTGAATGTTGGGGGGCTGAGGGGAAGAGAAAATGGCATCCAGCCATCATTTTGAAATCCCAAGCACGAACTCAAGGCCTGCCTCCTTTTCTGGGAAGGTCTCCTAGGCAATCCCCTCCACCTCTCAAGTCAGCAAGCCCAAGGGGTAATACTTGTGACCAGCCAAAACCCCCTCAGTAGGTAAGCTAGGGGACGTTAGCTCTTCCTGAGTTCTCCTGGGATAGGGAGAGAGCTGACATTATCAGCTGATTAAGTTATCTTTTTAGGTTCACCGTTGAACAGGGAGAGGGATGACTTAGCTTTTTCCAGGAGCCAAAAGTGTCTCCTGGGGTTAGGCAAGGGCCCATTTTGGTGAGTGTCTCTCTTAGCTCTAACTTGCTCAGATCCTCTATTCCCGTCTTGTGATTATAATGACCGGTCTTGTACTTGAAAAGGAGATAGAAAAACGCTTCTCCTTCCTTTTTTCTGGGGCACTGGAGAGGAGGCCCATGGTTGGCATTGCTGCCCAAATTATCTGTTGTGATGGCTGTTATCATGGGCTTTAGGCTGGGGGGTGGCAGCAGGAAGGCTCAGACTTTTCAGAAAAACCAATCTGTATGAAAAGAACCCAAATCCAAACATGTCTTCTGTTCCAAAGGCCCTTTCCAAATTTAATATTCTAAGATTCTGGTTGAAACAGAAGAGACCTCTGGGAATGAGATAGACAATATGGCCAGTGAGGGGGGAGAGGGAGGACTGTGATTGTTGAGTACAATGTCGGAAGTTGCTTTGTCTTTGCTTTTAATTGGTTTTCTTTGTCACCAGGGAAGGCTCCAGAGACAGGTCAGTCAATCTGTAAACATTTTATTTATTCATCCATTCATTCATTCTCTTATTTATACATACATAACCTTACCTTCTGTCTTCCAAGTGATATTATGTATGGGATCCAAGGCAGCATGGCTAAGCATTTGTGGTTAAGTGGCTTGCCTGGGGTCACACAGTGTCTGAGGTCAGATTTGAACCCAGGACTTCCTGTCTCTAGGCCTGGATCTCTATCCACTGAGCCACCTAGCTTCCCCAATCAGTTAACACATATTTGCTACTATTTGCCTGGCATTGTGCTAAGCCATTGGAATACGAGGCAGAAAGCAATCTGTGCTTTTAAATAGCTCACAGCCTAATGGGAGAGACAACATGCAAACAGCTATGCCCTAACAAGCTATATGCAGGATAAATTGGAAGTGAGGCACTAGAATTAAGGGATTTGGGGAAAGGATTGAAATAAAGAAAAGAAAAGGCATAAATCACATTCGGTGGGGTGGAGGGAGAGAAACTCCAAATTATTTGAGAATAACAAGAACTGCAACGTCCTAAAGTCCCTGCCAGATTTACCATTCTCTGATTCTGGCTGAAAGAGAAGGGACCTAGAGGAATGGGATACCGCTGGCCAAGGAGGGATCAAAGAGCAAGGTAGGGAGGAAGGGAAAGCCTAAAGAGGTCCACAAGCCAACCATGACTACTTTTAACATTTTTCCCATCTCTGCACCAGTTTTGTCTAACAAAGGTTAGAGAATATGTTTTGCAAAATGTTTACCATTTAGGAGGAAAGTGACGAACATTCCCTTTGGTCTTTCTGAATGGGCCAGGCTAGCTTAGGAGATACTGGGCAATGACTTGAATACAATTTTCCCTTTTTTCCCTCCCAACTGAGAATACTGCAGAAAAAAAGATCCAATAGCCAGCCTTGAATCTGCAGAATGAAGAAAAACGATACCACTATTTCTCAGTAGGTGGCATCAAAACTTAGCATTTGAGAGAAGAAAATGGAGGCCTCCTCCCTGATCCATTCTAGAAAGATCTCAGCTTTATCATTTCCAGGCCATTTCTCTACTTAAAACTGTTTTCCATTTCTGATCAAGCCAGTAGAATCACCTTTCAATCACAAAAATAGACTCTGTAAACACTCCTAAACCATTCAAATCACCGTTTATTAAGCACCCACAGGGATCAAAGCAAGGTTTCTTAACCATTTTTTTGGCTTTGACCTGAGCTATCTGGTGAAACCTATGGCCCCTTTCTCAGCATAATTTTTAATGCATAAAAATCAGTAAAAAATCAGGAAAATGAAATTACTATCCCCTTCCTTATTTCTTACAGCCTAGGAATATTCGACCTCATTTCTATACCATAACGTGTTTCAACCTTTCTCCAACTTTCTCCAACCTTTCAAAAAGAGCTAGAGGGGCCAGCCCCCCAGAATTTAGAGATTGCCTGGCCCTCGCTCTGAGGCTTGTGTGGTAGGTATTTTGTACCCTGCAACTTTGCTAACTTTGTTTCTACTAGTTTTTTAGTTGATTTTCTTCTCTAGGTATACCATCATATCATCTGCAAAGAGTGATAGCTTAGTCTCCTCATTGCCTACTCTGATCCCTTCAATTTCTTTTTCTTCTCTACTTGCCACTGCTAGCATTTCTAGTACAATATTAAACAGTTTTGATGATAATAGGCATCCTTGCTTCACTCCTGGTCTTATTGGGAAGGTTTATCCTCATTGCAGATACTTGCTAATAGTTTTAAATAAATACCATTTATTATTTTTAGGAAAGGCCCTTCTATTCCTATACTTTCTAGTGTTTTCAATAGGAATGGATGCTGTATTTTGTCAAAGGCTTTTTCTGCATCTATCGAGATAATCATGTGATTTCTGTTGGTTTGGATGTTGATATGGTTAGGATGGTTTTCCTAATATTGAACCATCCTTGCATTCCTAGTATAAATCCCACCTGATCATAATGAATAACCCTCGTGATCACTTGCTGGAGTCTTTTTGCTAGTATTCTATTTAAGATTTTTGCATCTATCTTTGTTATGGAGATTGGTCTATAGTTTTCCTTCTCCAGTGGAGCTTCATTTACCCTTTCTTCCAAGGATGCTTCTTAAAGTCTAGGGGTCCTGAGACCATCTCAGGAGGTCTGCAAGATTAAAATTATTTTCATAATAAGGAAGGAAGCAAGCCTTATTAAGCACCTACTATGTGCCAGGCACTTTGCTAAGTTCTTTATAAATATTATCTCACTTGATCCTCCCAACAACTGTGGGAGATACAATTATGATCTCCATTTTACAGTTAAGGAAATTGAGACTCAGAGAGGTCTAATGACTTGCCCAGAGTCACACAGCTGGTGTCTAAGTTTGGATTTGAATTCAACTCTTCCTGGCTTGCTGTGCCACGTAATGGCCTCTCTTAACTATGCTCAGATGTTTTCATTTCTAATGGAATGAATATTACTATAACCCATATTAACAGAAGCTTTTGTGGGAGTGGGGAGAGAGGTCCTTAATATGTTTTAGAGTCTAAAGATGCTCTGAGACCAAAAACCTTGAAAAGCGCTGTCTTAGAATTTGGAGGGTGGGGTGGGGCAGGACTCTTGGCCACTGAGACTCAGAGAACTTGTGACTTTGCCTAAGCTCACACAGTAGTGGTAGAACTGGGACTAGAAATCATTGTAGTGTCTTTGAGAGAAAACATAGCTCCTTTGTTATTTACAATTTGTATTACAAAAAGACAGCACACTCTACAATAGCTATATGGATATTTTGAAACAAAAGTGCTTTTGTATATTCTTATTACTCTGTAAGCTCTTTGGGGTAGATAGAACAAAAGGGAAATTAGATAACGCTGTTCCACAATCACCTCCATCTCTGAGCAACATCGAGACTCTGTTTCCGACCAACAGGTTGCAATTTTCCTGGGTGAAGGGAGTTCCTCCACGTGGAAATCACAGATCCTTGACACATTGGTATAGTCTACAACCAATTCCAGTGTCCAAAACCATCAGCCAAGGCTGTCCTTGTATTTTACAGCATCTCATAACTTCTGAGTTGGCCATCCCTGAAAAAGGAGCCTCCCCTCAGCATTCCCAACAGGTGACCATCCAGCCCCTGCTTATGAGTAAATATGCCTCTTTCCAGCTATCATCCATTGCTGCTGGTTCTTTCTCATCCCTACCCCAACCTGGAACCAAATAAAAAACGCCCTTTCCACCTAACAAAGCCTGAATCCAGCTATTGTTTCCACCTCTGGAATCTCCCAACAAACCCCAAGCTGCTCTTGTCCAGGCTCTACATCCCCAGTTCCTTCAGTGAATGTCCTCATATTCTGCTTATTTTATTCAAGCTCTCTGCTTCTTTTCACTCTAACCAGTGAAAAAGTGTTGGGGAATCTGACAATGCATCTTGAATACTTTAAAAGAATTAGGGGCAGCTAGGTGGTTCAGTGGACTGAAAGCCAGGTCTAGGGTCCAAGCCCCTCACCTTATAGAGGAACTGACTTGCCCAAGATCACACAGCAGAGCCAGATATGATTATAAATCCAAGAACTCTGCCACTTCCCACATTCCTATGTTGCATAAAAGGTATAAATCAAATGTGGTACAGCAGGCTTTCTGAGAGGCAAGCGAACCTGGGAACATCTTGGAACAGTAGGGAAAATTAGAAAAGCCCCCCCATGAAGAGTTGCTAAGATTTCTCCAA
The DNA here is from genome assembly GCF_016433145.1 of Gracilinanus agilis. Taxonomy (NCBI): domain Eukaryota; kingdom Metazoa; phylum Chordata; class Mammalia; order Didelphimorphia; family Didelphidae; genus Gracilinanus; species Gracilinanus agilis. The sequence goes on along the minus strand of NC_058136.1, from coordinate 19,261,633 downwards.
AGATCCATCCCACCATTTCCCCTGCCTTCCCCCAACTCCTCATTGACCATAAGTCCCTCGGGAAGCATGAAGACATATCACATGAATTGGTCATCCAGGAACCCCAGAATAAAAGAAGCAAGGCTCAGCCAAACCTCTCAAGGAAAGGCTAGAATTCCTAGACCGAATCTGGACAGAAAAACATCTAAAGGGGCACCCCCAGGTGCTGCTCTCCTTGTCACTGTATGCCCTCCTCCTTTCTCAAGTGCTCTAAAGTGGTCTTTTGTGCTGCTATCTAAGTTGCCTTTGTAGAGAAGTGAATGTTTACAAGGCCAGACAGATGCAAAGAGAAAGATTCCCAATGGCATGGAAGAGTCACCAAAAGCCCTACCATGGCCAAGTAAGGAGTGACAAGGATATCTTATGTGTCCTGCAGTTTGACCACCACCTGTATAGAGACAGGTTTCTCCCTTCTCTCTTTTTTTCTCTGACTGCTCCTTGTTTGGGAAGTGATTCTTGTTGTTTTCCTCTCTCTGACTTGGAGAGGAGCTCAAAAGACTTCTGCTATCTGCTGTACCACTCCTCCTCCCACTTCCTTCCCCTCTCTCCCTCTCTGACTCTCCCCCCCCTTTCCCTCCCTCCTTCTCCCTCTCTCTGTCTTTCCCCTTTTTTTTTTTTTTTCTCTTTCTGTCTGTCTCCTTCTCCAACCCCCTTCTTTTCTTTCTTTCCTCCCCCCATTCCTCCTCTTGCCTCCAATGAGGCTCAGAAACTCTCCTGCTTTTCCTCCTAGCTCAGAACTCTAGCACACCAGGCCAGGAAGGAGTGTTGATTGCTTTTGGATTCCTCCTTTGTCCCCATTCACAGTCTCTGTGGGCACATGTCTTCTCCTTCTCCTGAACCTAAACCATGTTCATCTCCCTCCAGATACATGTCTTCTCTGCCTGACTGTGTTTTGCGTGTCTGAGACTTTCCATCAGAAGCTGTTAAAGCTAAATTCCTAATGCTAAATAGTCCCCTGATTGAACAAATTCATCAAAATAAGAACAATGATTTACATGCTTCTATGAGCTAAAATTGTCCCAAGATGACTAATTCCAAATGCTGTCATTCTATATGCTTAATAAATTTCCACCCTTGTTTGCAAATGGAGACAGTTTGGGGTACAACTTGCCAAGATTTAAAGGTACAGTCCATGTGACTTCAGATCCTGGCTTTCCCATTTATTGAGTGACTTTGGATCAGTCACCTCACCTTTTTTGGGCCTCAGTTTACTTGTCCATAAAATGGGGGGGGGGGTTTGGACTAGGTGCGTTCCAACTCTAATCTGTGATCCTAAAACAGACTATCGTCAGTAGGAGAAGTGCCAGTAAGCATTACGGGAGGTCTGAGGGAGCCAGATCCTCACCATTTGGGAAGATCAGGCAAGGTTTCATGGAGGGGACATTAAGTTCCTCATTTCCCTCAATGGAGCAAAGTGGGACAGAGAGCCTCAGTTTCCTCATGCAAAATGGAGCTGATAATACCTGGCAACTGCTACCACATTACCAGGCTCTTCAAATGAATTCTCATCTTTGTCCGTCTTAAAGTCCTATTAAATGAAGTTTTCAAAACATTCTTTCTTCTTATTTTCCCCACCCAATATGATGTCTTCTTCCTCAAGCTCCTAGAGGCTTTTCTTAGTACTGGACCATGTCTGATCTCTGCCAATACCCTGTGGGCAGGGATCCCAGGCACATCAAGCAAGGGGATCCATATGGTAAGTGCTTAATAAATACTTGTGAAATTGAATTTTGTTTTATTTGGATTTCAGGAATTTAAAATTCTAAGCCTTTTATGAAGATAGAAATATTTTGTAACAATTTAGAATAAGAACATTATAAGGGAAGAGCAAATTGAGACTAACATCACAGTTTTTGAGCTTAAAGGGATCTTAGAGAGATCTAGTCCAATCTCTTTATTTTTATAGAGGGGGAAACTGAGGCCCAGAGAAGTTGAGTGACTTCCTCAAGGTCACACAGATAAGAGGTAGCAGTGCTGGGATTCAGATTCAGGTTCTCTGATTCCCAATCCAATGTGCTCTTTGTACTTAGTCCTGCCTTCCAGAGCCCAGTAGAACCATTTTGATTCTTTTTCAAATACTTGAAGAGATCTAGCCTATCTAGTCTTTAACTAGCATTAGGAGACACTGAGGCATAGGATGCCAGCTTTGGAGTCTGAGGATTGGTGCTCATTGCCTCTGTGGCCTTGGGGAGGTCATCTGGCCTCTCTGAACCTCAGTTCCCTCATCTTTAAAATAAAGGGGTTTGGGATTACATGTTGTCTGAGGTTCCTTCCTGTTCCAAATCTTAGGATCCTAATTTGCAGAGGTTTTGGCTTCTAGGGTTTAATGGAAAAAACATTACCTTTGGCTTTAGATGTCCTGAATTTGAATCCCACCTCTGCTATCTACTACCTACGTGATTCTGGGAAAGTTACTTTACCCCACTGGACCCCAGTGTCATAGAGCATGTAAAATGAGTGAGTTGGGAGCAGATATTCTTTAATATCTTTTCATGCCGTAAAACCTATGACTCTCAGTTTCCAAGAAGCAAATGTATATTTCCAAGAAGAAAAAAATTCCTGCCACTGACTTCCTTAGGAGTTCATGAGTTCTGCAAACCTGGAGATCTTTCAGAGTGGAGGCTGCATAATTTCCCCAGTTGGGAATGTAATAGGAATTCCTTTGTGGATGATGAGGGTTAGAGTAGATCAATGACTTTGGAGAGTCCAAGATTCTATTGTAATCACTGGTTGGGGGGGTGAGGGCAGTTGGGCTGGTCCTACTTCCCCCAGGTTCTCTGGGGGGAGAGGGGTTGGGGAATCAGATTTCTCTTCTCTTTTGGTAAAAATCTTTAGCACATTTATTTCCTTGATGAGTTGTCATGCAATTCACCCAGGAGTTTTGGAGGCCCTGGGAGGGAGGAGTGTATCTCTTTTGGGAGATGGGAATGGCTCTCCAAGTAATTATTCTGAGCCTCTTCATACAACTGCAAATTAAGTAGATGACAGTTAAAAGGGGTCCACAGACCTTCAAGAAAGTAGATTTGAGCAATGCTGGCCTGGCTGGGGTCAGCTGGAATTTGGAAGACTTTTGATATGCACATGTCAATATGGTTTTCCCCAGCCTGTCTTCTTTCCACTCACTCAGTTACCCCCTTACGGGTCCAACACCATGGGCCAGCAAACTAAAATGTCTTTGGGAAATATTTAACAAAAGTGCCTTTCCTCTGCCCTCCTTCACAGAATGTATATAGTCATTGAACCTGGAGCTAAATACTTTAAGGAGCTCATTAGTATTTAAGATCTATTGGATTTTAGATATAAAAAGGCTTCTTAGAAATCACTTGTTCTAACTCTCTTAGTATACGAATAGTGAAGCCTAGAACATTTGTATGTGCATCTACTATGTGCCAGGCATTGTACTAAGTGCTTTACAGTTATATCATTTGGTCTTCACAACAACCCTTTGAGGTAGGTGCTATTATTTTACCCATCTTACAGATGAGGAAATTGAGACAAACAGAGGCTTGCCCAGGGGTCATATAGGTAGTAAATGTCTGAGGTCATATTTGAACTCAGATCTTCTTGACCACCAGGCCCAGTGCTACTGGGATTGGGGCCCAAGTGTCCTACTTCCAAAGACATGTCATCTTTAAGTCAGGCATTTATTAAGGCCCTACTATGTTCCGGGCACTATAATACTTTTTTTAAACCCTTATCTTCTTTCTTAGCATCCATACTGTGTATCAGTTCCAAGACAGAAGAGTGATAAGGGCTAGGGAATTGGAGTTAAATGATTTGACTCGGGTCACGTGGCCAGGAAGTGTCTGAAGTCTGATTTGAACCCAGGACCTTCTATCTCCAGGCCTGGCTCTCTATCTGCTGAGTCACCCACCTGCCCTGATGACATTATATTTTGAAACTAATCAATATGTAACCTATAAGGATCCTCAAGTATAATCACTGGCTCTTTTCTTGCTTTATTTTTCCTTTGCTATTTCCATGTCTTGAGATGATTGCTTCCAATACCATTAAAAAAAACCTTACCTTTTGTCTTAGAGTCAATACAGTGTATTGGTTCCAAGGTAGAAAAGCATTAAGGACTGGGCAATGGGGGTCAAGTGACTTTCCCAGGATCATATAGCTAGGAACTATCTGAGACCTTCAGTCTTCAGACCTGGCTCTCTATCCACTGAGCCATCTAGCTGCCCTTCGTTGTGCTGAACTTTCAAGTCTACTGAGGTTAAGTAGCAGCACTGAGTTTTCAGAAGTGGCCTCTTTTTATTGGTTCTGTGAAATCCCACTAAAGAATATGTTGAAGGACCCTGAAGAAGTCCTTCTCCCTACTTGGGCTCAGTTTCTCCAACTGGAAGATGAGGAGGCTGGCCTAGCTGAGTTCTTCCAGTTGAATGATTTTCTCTGGGCTCTTGTTTGTCCAGGCCTCTACTGCCTGGGGGGTTACCAAGTGTAAAATGAGCCAGATATCCTGACCTTAGTTCCAGCCAGTCAGACTCTTGGGCAAGGGCCTGAGCACCTTCCAAAGAGCATACACAGAAGCCACTGAGCAGTGAAAGAAGTGATTGATCTGAGGGACTCTGGTGGAAACAGCGGGTCCTAGGCCTCCAAGGACTCTGAAGCCAAGCTGTGCCTTGCTCCATTTCAGAGCCACAAAAGTTGTCTTCAGCTCCCTCCCCCAGCCCTGGCCTGGACTGAATGTTACTTGAACCAGTAATACCACCTCAAGGCCCCCAGGGGCACCCAGCCTGGCCCACGCCCAGAGAGTCTTAGGAAAAATGCTGCTTTGGGGATCAAACTCCCTTTTTCAACTTTCTGTGATCCTGGAGTTGAATGAATGAGCTGGATTGAAAGTCAGAGCCTGAATTCATAAAATCCCAGGAACTGGGCTAGAAGAGAACTTTAAAGTCTATGGAGCCCAGGAGTTGTGAACCTTCTTTGTGTCTTGGACTCCCTGTACAGTCTGATGAAGCCTAGAGACCACTGCTCAGAACCATGTTTGTAAACGTATAAAAAAGCACATCAATTAGAAAGGAAATCCATCAGGTTGAAAAATGGTTATATATTGAAATATACATATACACACACACACACACACACACACACATATGTCTATGTATTTTTTTTTGAAGACACAAAGTCTATGGCAGTGAGGTGGCTCTGTGGTTTGAGAGCCAGGCCTGGAGACAGGAAGTCCTGGGTTCAAATCTGGCCTCTGACACTTCCTAGCTGTGTCATCCTGGGCAAATCACTTGACCCCCATTTCCTAGGCCTTACTGCTCTTGTGACTTGGAACAGATACTCAGTTTTGATTCTAAGACAGAAGGTAAGGGTTTTAAAAAAGACACAAGTCTATAAGATCCCAGGTTAAGTAAGAACCCTAATGTAGCTCAATCTCCTCCTTTTATAGATGAGGAAACTAAGGCCCATAAAAGTGAGATGACTTGCCCAAGATCACTCATTTAGTGAGCAATATAGCTGGGACACAAAACTAGTTCTTTTAAGTTCAACTCCAATGCTTTTTGCTCCCAGTTGGCCCTACTATTGACTGACTGTGACTTGCTCAAGTCACTTCTCTCTGGACCCCAGCGGCGTCCTCCAGCAACATAAGGTAATTTAGATCAGGTCATCTCAAAGGTCCCTCCTAAGGTCCCACTCCCATGGTGACATTTGTATGGCTCAGAATTACCTCTTATCATGGGAAAAGTAGCAACAGCGATGGAACAGAAAGCCCTAGGTTTCCTGACCATGAAGCAAGCTGATATAATGGATGGGGTTTTGAACTTGGAGGCAATAAGACCTGTGCTCAAATTCCTGTCTTTAATCATTTGGTTAGTGAGTGGTATAGCTGGGACTCAAAACTAGCTCTAGATAGGTGGCCCTAGACAAGTCACTTTTACCCAGAGATTCATTTTCCTCATGTGGAAAATGGGGATAAGGAAATCTGTAAGACTTACCTCCCTGAGTTGTTGTAAAATTCTTTAAAGAGTAAGTGCCTTAAGGATTTGCAAAGTGTTTTATATCTACTATCTATTTTCTCTTTTGAACCCCAGCAACCCCATGAGGGAAATACTCATTTTACAGATAAAGAAAATAAGACAGAAAATACATAGTGACTTTCCTAGGGTCACAAAATTTGAACTCATCTTCCTTGTCAAGGTACTTCCAAGTCCAGCATTCTATCTCACATAGTGTTAGCCTTTTGCATATTTTAAAATGTTACATATGTCACACATACCCCCCCACCCCTTCTCTCTGGGGCTTGGTTTCCTAATGTGTAAAATGATCAAATGGAGCTATCTGTCCACTGGATACTAAGCTCATGCCTAATAATGGCCAACGGGAGTCCTCGTCTTTGGGAAATCTTGCTCTTATGCCATTGTGTAAGTGTGACCAGTGCCCTATTTCTCAGACTGTCTCTGGACTTGGGTATATGTTGCCCTGTCTAACCAGAAGTGCTCCGCTGAATCAGGCCTTTGAGACAGTCATGTGAGTGGCAGACTCCAATACTTGCAGATTTCCACAGATGTTGCTTTGCAAGAATATTTAGATTCAAGTGATGACCAATTGTCCCAGCATGCCCTTCCTTCCTGAATAGGCCATGCTGTATATAGCCGAATGCTGAAACCTTCACCTCCTGCACTGTGGAGAAAGCTCAAGGGTGGATCCTTGACAGTTAACTGGGTCAACAGTTTAGCTGTTCTTATCCCCATGTGTTATTTTATCAAATGTTCCCTGGGGTTGAAAACAAGCTTTGCCTCCTCCAAATCATTGCGATTTGTGGACTCCCTTGTTGGCTCTCTGCTTCTTAGGCCATGGCAGAGGCCACTTGGTACACCAGGCCTTGTAGATACCTCCTTCTAGAGGCATCGTCACCAGTTCTTCTCGAACACTTTTGTATGGCTCACTATGTACTTTGCACATTATTTGCCTATGCTTACTGTATTTTTCCAGGGGAATGCAAATTTTTCAAGGTCTGGAAATGTTTCTTTTTGTCTTTGGCCACATTGTTGTTATTGTTTTTCAGTCATGTCCAACTCTTTGTGACCCCTTTTGGGGTTTTCTTAGCAAAGGTCCTAGACTGGTTTGCTATTTCCTTCTAAAGCTCATTTTACAGATGAGGAAACTGAGGCAAACAGGGTGAAGTGATTTGCCCAGGATCACATAGCAATTAAGTGTCAGAGGCCAGATTTAAACTCAGAAAGAAGAGTCTTCCTGACTCCAGATCCAGCACTCTATTCATTTATGGCCTCGCTGAATGGAGGGAAGGGGAAGAAGGAAATAAACATTTATTGAGGATCTATTATTAAGTGTCAAGTACTCTGCTAAACACTTTTGACAAATATGATCTCATTTGATCCTCACAACCACGCCATGAGGTAGGTGCTGTTATCATCCCTATTTTATAGTTGAGGAAGCTGAGACAAACAGGACTTAGGTGATGTGCCCAAGGTCATACAGCTAAGCAGTGTCAAAGGTCAGATTTGAGCTCAAGTTTCCTGACTCCAGACCCAGGGTTCTTATTCACTGTGCCCCCTGGAGGCCTCAGTAAAATCGAACTGAATGTTCATTTTTCACCCCATATTCTTCAGATCACTTTTATAGCAGAGCAGAGGACTAAGGAGAAGGAGGAAGTAATGACGGAGGGCCAGTAAAACCCAAAGAGGAGGGTAGAGTGAAGAGGAAGAGAGCAACTGCCTGCTGCCTTAACATATTCTACTGAGGAACTTTTATTTTAATGGCATTTATCCCTGTCAAATGTCATCTTTATCAGATTTGGCCCACTGCTCTAGCCTATTTAAATCCTTTTGTGTGGCATGGTAGCTAACCCTTCAGATCTGATTAGCATCCACCTATGGCTTCCCCTAAGGCAGCATTACCCAGCACTCAGGTACATATTTTTGCATGCCCTGCCCCTCTGTCCAGGCACCCAAAGCAAGGGCACTTCTTCCCTCAGTTCTCTCTGGCATTGGGGAGGGGGGTGTCACTGACAGCTTGAACTGGCCCTCTGGGCACTATAAGGACAACATTGATCCATGAATGACCCACTATTGGCTGACAGACTACTTTGATAGCCAGCCCAAGTGTTATTGACCACCCCCCTTTACATGGGAGCAGACTGAAACTCAGAGAAATTCAGTCACTTGCCTGTGATTACAAGCATGTCTAGTAAGTCTTGGAATTCAAACTCAGACTCAAGTCTTTTCAGTCCAAATCCAATGAGCTTTGCACAGCATCATCCAGAGAGTGACGACTTTCTCAGGTGCCAGACCAAATGCCCCAGACATCTGCCAGCTTGGCCAGGTCCCTTTTGAATAACTTTCTCAAAGTCTGAGGGTAGAATTATGACCTGAAATCTCAGGTACAGAAGCCAGGCATTGCATGCTATTTTCATTATTGGGATGCCTTTTCAGAATGGTTTCCTATTCATGAAAGCCCTACCTTTTACAGAATGCAATTTTATTTCCTAGAGGTGAAGGAATTATTCAAGCCAAGAAGGAATTCAGTGCTCCTGACTTAAATCAATGATCATGGTTTCCTTTTGCCTAGAGAGGCTGCAGAGGATCTGAATTCAAGTCCCAGCCTGGTCACTATAATAACTTTCTGACCTTAGGAAAGTCACTTGACCCCAAAAAAGACATTTCATCTTTCTGGGCTTCTGTAAAATGAGGAGGTTGGACCAGACAACCCAGAAGGTCCCTTCCTGATTTGCTAATGGTCGTATGACCTTGTCCCTTCCTTAAAGGGACCTTCTCATCTTTAAGAGCTGAGAGATAAGGGGCTTGGGGTGGGGGTAGGGACTACGGATACATTCAAAGCGGATTACTAAGGAGAGTCACTGTTTTCTCTTCACTCTTCTCCTGAAATTCTAAGAAAGTACAGTATTTTCTTTTCAATAGATGGCAAGGATATGAATGGGCCTAGTGTTTATTTCTCCCCTTCTCCCTCCAAGCAAGCTTCTTTGTTAGTTCGCCCCACAAAGCCATTATTCTCTGCATTTTAAAAATTAATAATCTTATAGCCAACTGTAGCCTCCTATTTTAGCATTGAACTTGCAAAGTACCCACTCTCTCATCTTCCTATTTGGAATTCACTTTTACTGCTTTAGGACCAAAAGCACCTTTGAAATGTTGGTGGAAAGGCCAGGTCAAGTCCTGAAGGGAGCGGCACTTGGCAAGCAAGAGGGAGAAAAATCTTCCTTGGTAGTTTTTGAATTCTGATAGGGATGGGTACCCCAAATACAGTATGGCAACAACAATAATAATAAACAGCGTGGTATAGTGGATGGCAGGTCAGCATCAGAGTCAGGAAAGCCTGCAAGTCTTGTCTGTGACGCATACCCTGGACACTTTTATAAAGTTATAAATGATAGAGGAGTTGCTATCTGCATTGGTGAAATGAGCTTCCCTACATCAATGAAATCCTAAGACTGGTCTTAAAATGAGTATGTCTGTATTTCAAGCAACTGTAATTTTATACTGGGGGGTTGGGGGTGGCTTTCTGCACCATTGCAAATCCCCATCTCTTTTTACCTTAGTTATATAATTTGACTGAAAGATCCATCCTGATTCAGCCAATCTGGTGAAGAGCCTCTCTCAACAATTCATCCTCCCTTCCCCTCCCCAGTATTGGAAACCTTTCTAATTGGGTAGGCTCAAACCTTTTAGCATGGCATAGCGCCAAGAGGATAGACCTGGAGTCACAGGATCCGAGTTCTAATTCTAGCTTTGCCACTTACTACAGATGTGACTTGAGCATGTTACTTTAAAACCCTTTTCAGATCTCTCTTCTGTAAAGGGAGGCATTAGATGAACTCTAAGTGATAAGCTCCCTTCTAGCTTTAACATCTATGATTCTTGGGTTGGGGGGCAGTTTTAAGTCAGTAAAACTTTATAGAACTTAGGGCCACCTCCAACCAATCCATTGAGTAGAATTATTAAGCATTATCCAAGTATTTTAGAAAAACTGGAAACAGTCCCTGCCTTTAAGGAACTTCTGATCAACATATACCAGATACTCAGAGCAGGACTTTAATGGAGGATCAGAGATTTAGAACCAGAAGGAAGCCAAGAGGACCTAGCCCATTTTAAAGACGAGCAAAGTTGGGCACGAACAGATTAATTGATTTGTGTAGAAGCACAGAGCTAGTATCTGCGGTGAGATTTGAACCTAGGTCTGCCAAGTCCAGAATTCAACTATGCAATATTACCTCTGAATAATGATAATGTATATGTAGGTATAATGTATTAGAGGGAGACAGAGACAGAAAGACATAGAGGAAGAGCAAAAGGGAGAGAAAGACACAGAAAGAGACTAGTATAGGCCCAAGTGTTGCCCTTGGAGTCAAAATAATTCCCGAGTTGAAATTCCCCACAGACACACTCACCAGATGGTCTTGAGAAAGTCATTTAACCCTCTCTGTGTCTTAGGCTGTTTTCCTGGCACATATTAGAATGTCATTGCCCAGAGGGCAGGGATTTCTCACATTTATATTTTTATCCTCTTCTCTTAGCTCAGCACAATACACAGGGCTTAATAAATACCTTTCATTCATTTTTGCATGCTCTCCTAAGTCTTTGGTGGAGGGAATTTCCACCCTGTGACTTCCCCAGGAAACCATAGTTCTCATGGAAGAATGATAAGAGTTTTAGACTTTGCTGGTCACCTGATCCGCTCTACTCTCCACCCTTCCCCCCTTCTCCATAATTCCATTAGGTGCCCTAGGAACCCTCGGGCCTCTCCACCCAGGAGCCACAGTTTGAAAAAGCCAGCCATTAAGCAGGACTCTGCCTATATCAACAAGCTGGCTGATTCATTTCAGGCTACAGTCAAACCCAAATCAAAGAGTTTCATTAATCTCCATCTCCATCCACTAAAACCGGAATAATGTTCCCTGCCACACCTACCTCACAGGATAAAATTATTTCATAGCTCTGCATTTGCTTTAAAGAGTAAAGAGACTTTTTAGCCATCCACAAGCTAAGCAAAAGATGAATTCATAAAGAACAGTGATTTCTCAAACTCAGAGACTAGAACCCTTGTGCATTTTTTAATGCTGTGGAATACTAGGCTTGGCACTCTTTGAAAGCAGTGCCTATACACCCAGAAATGGTGGCTTGTCCATCCTTCCTGGTTTTCCTCCCCCTGCCTTTCCCCAGGGGTTTCCCAGAGACGGACATCATGTGGTTCATGTTGCCACAATTTGGGAAGCCCAAAGCCCAGCAAAGATTTCTGAGTGGCAAGTTATAAAGCCAACTGATCTCTTGACTAGGGGTCATAATTCAGTATCCCTGAAGAGAACAGCTCAGGCCTACAGGAAGATGATGTTCTCTCCCTCCCTGAAGCCCCAGCATGTCTCCCTGCGTTGCTTTTTCTCTGAATGTCTTTCAATAACCAGGCTGAACGCATCCCTGGCTGCCATTGAACAAAGTCATTTGAAGTTTTGACTTTTCCATCTTCTGGCCCTGTGGCAGTCCTGTAGGCAAATGGCCAAATTCTGCTCTTAGTAGGGAAAGTGAGAATTCCAGAGCCTGAGCAGACAGCAGGAACCCAGCTGATAAGGGTCCCCAGGGTTCTCCCTTGACTAGCTTGTTCACTGCGTGCTCTAGAAGACAGGCGACAGAAGGATATTGGAAAAAAACATATGTCAGCCCCGCTGGCTCCCATGAGCCTGTTGGTGGTGCATACCAGGTCATTGTTAATCATGGAGGCACTGTCTAATGGCTTCCCAAATATTTTGACAGCAGCCATGACTGATGCTGATGCTGCCTTTTGTCTCTTGTGGCTTAGTTCAGTCTTCTGGGCAATATTCCCAGTGTAGATATAGGTCCAGAAACAGCAGGGTGCCTTATGAAGGAAGTTGTGTGGTGTAGTCAATAGAGGGTGGAGTCCGAAGTCAGTGAGGGCTGGATTCAAATCTCACCCCCGACACTTATTATAGCTCTGTGACCCTGGGCAAGTCAGCCTCTGGAAATTTCAGTTTCCCAGTGTTAAAAGAGGATAACAAGGATACCCAGCTTCTTTGGGAATAAATGAGAGTAGGGATGTAAAGTACTTTGCAAACCTTAAAGTGCCTTAGGGATATAAACTGTTATTATTCAAAGCCTATCCTGTGTAGTGTTGCTTTGCATGTATTTGTTTGCATAGGATCTCCCCTCCCCCATTAGATTGTAAGCTCCTTAATGGCAGGGACTCTATCTCTTTTGTAGCCTCAGTGCTTAGCTGGTGCCTGGCACATGGTTAATTGCTTTAAAAAAAACCTAGATGAATTAATTACAAAAGGTGAAACTTTCCTTGGGTGTATTTCTGTTCAATAATAAATAGCCACAGGGCCAGCTAGCTGACTCAGTGGATAGAGAGCCAGGCCTACAACTAGAGTCCTAGGTTCCAATTCGACTTCAGGCACTTCCTAGCTGTGTGACCCTGGACAAGTCATTTAACTCCCACTGCCTAGCCCTTACCAGTTTTCTGCCTTGGAATTGATTCTAAGACAGAAAGTAAGGGTTTAAAAATAATAATAATAAAATATAAAAATAATCACAAATAGCATCTTTATCTGTGTTCTGTGCTCAGTAAGTGTTTACTAAATGTTTCTTGAGTTGAATTGAAAACAAAACAAAACAAAACACTTGTCTGAGACTTAGGAAACCTGGGCTAGAGTCTTAACTATGGCTTTTCTATTCAATGACAATTCTACAAGAGAGCATTTATTAAGCCCATACTATGTGCCTGGCTGGCAGAGTCCAAGGGCCTCAAGATAGAAGAACAAGAAAGAAAGTTCCTGCCCTCAGGGAGCTTCCATCCTTTCCATTGAAAAACTGGGAACTTGGGAAAGTGATTCAAGCTATCCAAGCCTCATTTTCCCCTAATTGAGTGTCCTCTCAAAGGCAAATAGTAGCCAGTAGCATGAACTCTACTCCAAACAAAACTGGTTAAATCTTTCCCTCTCTGGCTTTTCCAAAACTCAGCAGTCTCCTCATTTGTCTTGAAGTCTCTTTTCAAGTTCTCATGTTAGGAGAGGATAGGTCAAATTCCAGCTGGATGACATTTAGCAAGATCCATAGCAGGATTCCAGCAATTCTTAGAAAATGGGTTGTTTCCCCAAGGTTCAGACAAGTCAGGTTTATCTGAGTGCCATGGGAACTGATGGGCAAGGGTACACTTGGTGTCTGGTCTGTGGAATAACCCTTGCATGGTGTAATTTTCTTGGTGTAGGGCATAGGGCAGTGATAGCAAACCTTTTAGCAACAGAGTGTAGGGCCCTGCCCCCCCAGACTGAGTGCTGTGCCCCTTCCCCCACCAAATGCCAGGCACACTCTGCCTCCCTTTACCCCACACAGGGAAGGGAGGAAGCACTCCCACTGGGCTGCTAGACAGAGGGAAGGGTGAAGTGAGGAATGGCCTCAGCAAGTGTAGAGAGGGAGAGGGGAATGATCTAAGCATTCCACTCCCCTCAAGCTCTGCTGCCCGTGAGCCGTCCACCTTGCAGCCCCATTGGGCTGCTGGGCAGAGGGGCAGGGCATGTGAAAAAATGTCATCAGGCATAGTGGAGAGAGAGAAGGGAGCAGCTCTGCCAGAGTCTCTCTGCCTTTCTAGTAATGAATTCTGGGGGGGGGGGAAGGGTGGCTGAGTGCCCTCAGAGAGCAATCTGTAGGCTGTCTTTGGCACCTGTGCCATGGGTTTGCCATCAGTGGTATAGGGCTTGGGAAGAGTGAGGGACCAGCCTATTTTCTCTGAAAACTACCTGTGAGAAAGGGAAATGCACTGGCTTCTATCTTGAAATCCTCACTACCCTGCCCACTGAGCCAAACATAATGCCCCCAGAAATCAGGACACCCTTTGGGATCTTCAGATGCAATTGTCCATGGGGTGGGGGGGTTCCACATTTACACTTAGTCACTAAGAAATTGCACACAGTTCCCTTTGTAATGAGAGGTTCACTTTTTCCCTAGCCATACACATTCTCTGAATATATCCATAAGCCAGCCATGAATCAACAATATGACATTTCAGCTGCTTATTCTGCAAACCACTGAGTTTTTTTAAAGGGAAAGTGCGGTGGAAATCTATAATAGCAGACTTTGGATCATTTAAAGTGTTCAGACTTGACCCTTCAAATCCCAAAGGAGCAAATTTATGGAAAGCTCTTTTCGGACTTTAGCTTACAGTATAAATATCAGGTATTTTGAATTTGTATTATTAAGGAAGAAAGGCAAAGTAATGGGCGACTAGAGAACTGGTCTTGGAGTCAGAAAGAATGGTAGGGACTCCTGCCCAGCTTTGTGTCATCAGCAGATCCGATAAGCAAGCTGATGATGAAAATAAGAAAAACAACAGTTCTGATCTCTTGGGGCTGCCTCCCAAGTTCTTAAGATTACCAATTTCAGGCTGAAAGGAACTCTAAAGGGCATGTAGGCATACAGGCATACTTCCTTATTTTATAGGTGAGAAAACTGATGAGAAAGAAGGGAGAGGTAGGAAGTTGGAGAGTCAGGATCTGAACTGGGATCATCTTAATGCAAGTTGCTTCATCTTGTTTGCCTCATTTTCCTCCCTTGTAAAATGAGCTAGAGGAAGAAATGGCAGACCACTCCAGGATCTTTGCCAAGAAAACATCCAAAAGGAATCAGAGTCAGACACAACTAAAATGACAAAACAAGAACAAAGGGCTATTCTTTAGGGGCAGCTAAGTGGCTCAGTGGATAGAGTGCCTGGCCTGGAGACTGGAAACTTCTTCCAGAGTTCAAATCTGGCCTCAGACCCTAGTTATATGACTGAGTAAGTCACTTACCCCTGCTTGCCTCAGTTTCCTCATCTGTAAAAAGTGATAGAGAAAGAAGGAAACAGCAAACTACTCCAGCATTTTTGCCAAGAAAACCTCCAATGGGGTCACAAAGAGTTGGACAAGACTGAAACAACTAAACAAATTCCAACTTCTCTACTAGGAAAAGAGGTTGGTACGTGCCTTCATCTCCTTCCGGGAGCCAAGATTGGCATGATGTGTTTTTGCTGTCACTGCTTCCTTTTCTGGATGTTTACTCATCAGTCTTTCCATAATGCCTTCTCAGATTTGACTAGGACTTCAAATCAAACTCACTGGCCTTTGACTTGAAGACTAGACTATTTGCTTTACTTCTATGAAAGTGGAAACAACATTCCCTTTCTCTGAACCCAAGGTGCTTTTTATTCTGTACAGTCTTTCAAAGATGACTGACAGTATTTCAGAAACCACAACTGGTGCTTCTTGTAGTACTCAAGGATGTATCCAACTTGGCTCAGACCAGCCATCCTTTATTTTCCAGACTTTGCCATCATCCCCTCTTAACTGCTATCCTTACACCCTTTTTCCTTTTCTTTCTATATCCCCAAGGCTTAGCACAGTGCTTGGCACACAGTAAGGGCTTAATAAATGCTTGTTGATTTGATTTGACTAGAAGGAAGCTTTCTTTTCTTTTGGA
Source organism: Gracilinanus agilis (assembly GCF_016433145.1). Taxonomy (NCBI): domain Eukaryota; kingdom Metazoa; phylum Chordata; class Mammalia; order Didelphimorphia; family Didelphidae; genus Gracilinanus; species Gracilinanus agilis. Next base: position 19,246,142 of record NC_058136.1, on the reverse strand, counting down.
GGAACTTCACATCCAGATCACAGGATCAGACTTGAAGCTAGAAGGGACATACTATATGTCAGTGATGGTGAATCTTTTAGAGACTGTGTGCCATGCCCCACCTCACCCCAGAGATAAAAGGATCTCTTGAATTGCTTATTGACTCAGAACACCAAAAATGACTATTATTTATGCTGTATTATGTTTTTATTTATTTGTTAAACATTTCTCAATGTCATTTTAGTCTGGTCTGGGCCCCACTAAGGAATGATATTTAAAGAGTTGATACTTAAAGAGTCCCTTTACTTCCCCCACCAGAAGGGAGGCCAGCAAGCCCTTAGAGCACTTATGTGGCCTGGGCAGAAAGGCAACCACTACCCCCTTAATGAAATTCATTGCAGAAATCTCCTTGTCCTTCCTGGCAGGAAGTAGCACATTTTAATATAGGTTATTAATAATAATAATAGCTAGCATTTACATGAAGCTTTATGGTTTACATAAATTATCCTATTTGACTCTCACCACAATTCTTCAAAGGAGGTGCTATTTTTATTCCCATTTTATCTGGAGAGAGATTAAGTGACTTGGGGGAGTGGCCCAGGCTAGACCACCTATTCAGCCTCCAAACCTTTGAAAAAATTTGACCATTCAAATTCTTTCCCCAAAAGGTAACTGGACCAAGTGTTTACATTTCAATAAACTAGAGGTTGACTGGGGAGGGGAGAGTTTGTGGAAGAGTCAGGCAGGAAATCAGTACTGCTGCACCAGAAGCAAGTCTTTATTCATTTCATTTACATGGTTCATGGCACTGGGACTTGGAGCATGACATGGTGCCTCTGTTTTTCTCCCAGATTTTCTGCTATGGGCCTGCCACCACTTTCTTCTTTGCAGCTTCACAGTACCTCCTAATTAGGGAAGTTCCAAAAGGAAAATACCATGAGACACCTCTTTGCAGGTGATATTACCTCATAGGGAAGAAAACCTTGTCCATGAGACCTTAAAACAAGGCATAGGAGCATGGAATTAGAGTTGGAAGAGATCCTCAAAGTCATCTTGTCTTGTTCTCTCCTTTTGCAGATGAAGGAACCTAGACCTGTGGAAGATAAGTGACTAAAGTCACACAAGTAGGAAGAAAAAGGGAAGGATTCAAATGACTCCAAAGCCAGTGCTCCTCCCAGTGTACCATGTTTCCTCCTTCTTTAGGGGGTCAATCACTCAAATAGTTTTGAATCCACCTGGCTATACTATCATTTGACCCTAATCTCCATTTTTCCTGAATAAATAGTGAACTGCCTTGCTAAAATCTAAATAAACCTAGGAGAAACCTAAATGGTATTCACTCTGTTCCTTTCTTCTGATCTCTTCTCCTTTTCTGTTCTCCCTGACACTCTTCTTCATATCCCTGCTCTAATACCCCTGCTCCTCCCCCATAATATTTTCCTATTAAAATCTTTCCAGAAGCCACCAACACCAATGCAGACTGAGGGATGCCAATGGGACCATGAGAGACCCAGTGACTCACGACGCCCCTTCTTCAGCAGGAAGAAGTTTGATGAGCAAGACCATTGCCCAGTTCCCCCCTTTGAACTCATGGCCCCTCTCCCTTCCTCCACCCACCATCTCACACTCCCATTTCTTCTTTTGAAATAAATTAAAGGATGGGAATGATAGACCATGGGACCAAAGTCCCCTGTCCCCAATCCCTGCCTGGGACCAAAATCCCTTTTACCCTTCCCCCTTCCCTACTGAGACCAATAGCTATCCCTTCCCCTACACCTGCTGGAACTCCAAAACAAAGCAGGTAGTTCCACTTCATAGGGCACTGTTGCTTCCCATGCTGTGACCCGACAAATCCATGATGGATTGATGTTCTGGGCTTATATTGTCTGTACCATACTAAGGACTGTACAAGCCTGGGAACCAAAAGCCCCCTCCCCCAAAAGCCAATCCCTTTAGGGCTACCCTATCATCTGGACACAAGTACCCCAGCTTTGCCCAATAGAGACAATCCAGGACACCTCATCCCAGACCACCACCATATAAAAGATTGCCTCCTGCTTCACCCAGTGGAGACCCCTGGCCATCTGCAAGTTTGTTCTCTCTTCCTCTTCCTCCCCCTTACCCACAATAAAGCTTTGCTATATCACTCAATCTCTGTCTCATTTGCCTTGGTTTGGGCCCCCTGGCAGCCAGGTCTGACACACATGAGATAATGTTTGTAAAACACTTAGTTTTATATGCCTGGCACACAGTAGATATTATATAAATGCTAGCTTTCATTATTATTATTAACTAGCATTATTTAAAGCTTTCAGATATGTCCTTCCTTTCCATTCCTCAATCCTTGTTTGATCTGAACTCTAATAATTTGTTTAGTCTATTTTCTGTGCCAAAGATCTTTTTCAGAGAAATTGTTGCCTAGCCATGTCTCTTCCATCCTGCAGTAATTTTCTCTTTATCCCCAACAAAGTACCTTCCATTCGTCCCTATGAAGTTTTATCTGATTAGATCTTACGTGGTGTTGTGCCCAAGTCCTTTATGGAGTAGAATTGTGTTATCCAACAAGCTGGTTAGCCATAGCATCATCTGAACATTTGATAGGGTTACATTCTAATGCCATCAAGTGAAAAATGTATAGAATGTACTTTGTAATCCTTAATGTGCTACACAGCTATTTTTGGTTTTAGATTATTTGTATTTTTATTATCTATGCTTTTGTTGCTCTGAACCAAGGACAAATTTTTCCCCTACAGACCACCCTCAGGATTGATAACAACTCATCAAAGACTCTGTGAATCTGGTCATTCACCCAGTTACATAACTATCTAATTGTAACCACATCTCTCCCAGTCTAGCAATCTTGTCCCAGGAGGAAATGAGGTTTGTCCTGGTGAAGTTTAAACATTTCACCCTTTCCCAATTGGGAAAATCAGGACATTTGCCATCCTCCTGTCTTGTGACTTCTCTCATGTTCTCCAGTTTTCACTTATCACTGACTCTACCTCAGCAAGCTATCTAGAACTTCTCTTTCTTTTGTTTGTTTTATTGTTGCCATTTTTATTATATCACTATCATTTCTGGACGGCCTATATCGCCTACCCCCACTTCATCATAAGCATTCTTTTGTGAAGTTCTGCAAGCCCAAGGGAGAGGACTTCACCAGCCAGTATGTGCAACTCTCCCTGAATTCTTCTGGCCTCTCCCACCTCTCTCCTGAAAATAGGGAGTTGCATTTTTCTCTCTTCTCTGGGGCCAAGATTGGTCATTATAATTCTACAGCATCTGGCATCCACCACTTCTTTTAAAGATGTAGCTCTTTGGGGTCTGCTCACTTGAATTCATTGAGAACAGCTAAATGCTCTATTGCCCCACGTAGCTTGGATTTCATCTCTGGGTTAAGCATTTTTCATCTGTCTTTCCTCAGCCGAAAATAATTTTGCTTTAGCAGAGAAAACAGAAGCAAAATGTGAATTGAATACTTCAGCCTTCTCCTCTATATTTCCTTATCTTAATTCATCTACCCACTAGAAATTAGCTTCTCTCTTCCTTGATTCTCCCAGATATAATTTAAATTTTCTCTGTTGTCCTTAGCATTCTGGCAAGAAAATGAGCTGGCTCTGACTTATGCTTAGCATATCACCTACATTCTATCGACGAACTGCTTCTAATATTCAAATATTCAGTTTGGCAAGTGGAGGAATTCCCCCTTGCCCTGATTTGATCAACCAGGAGTGAACTCAGTTGACTGCTTAGGGGTATCCTAATAAGGATATCCTACAAGTGTAGGAGAAATTGTGTCCACAGCTAGGTAATCATCATGTTGGAAAGGACTATGGGCTATTGCCACAACTTCAAGAACTTGAAAAACCTGGGTCTCTAGCTTCCCAGGGAAGCCATTCAGTTCAGCAATCACTAGCCTGCATTGTACCAGTCCTTGAATCCTGACCTAGCTGGAGCTCGCTGAGTCTCCTGAGACATGAGAATTGAAATCTGGAAGAGCTGTGCAGGAATTCTTCATCTAAAATCAGCCTGAGAGATAGTGACCTTTAAGCCGGACAAGAAACTGCATAATACCCCATGGGCAGTTAAAAAAATTAATCTGAACTTAAATCATCAACAAGCACTATCATTTCTATATATAAAGAAAAACTGAAAAAAGTAGAATATATATGAAAACTGTTGCTTGGGATATAAAGTATATAATTGGGATGAATTGGAGGAATTCCATATGAACTGGAAAGACCTCCAGGAATTGATGCAGAGTGAAAGGAGCAGAACTAGGAGAACATTGTACACAGAAAGTAAAATACTGTGCAATTATCCAATGTAATGGACTCCTGTACTAGCAGCAATGCAATGATCCAGGACAATTCTGAGGAATGTATGAGAAAGAACGCTATCCTCATCCAGAGAAAGAACTGTGGGAGTAGAAACACAGAAAAAAACACCATATAATCGATCACATGGTTTGATGGGGATATGATTGGGGTTTTGATGTTAAAAGATCACTCTATTACAAATATGACTAACATGGAAATAGGTTTTGAACAATGATATATGTATAACCCAATGGAATTGCTTGTCAGCTCTGGGAGTGGGGAGGGAAGAGGGGAAGGAAAGAACATGAATCATATAACCATGGAAAAATATTCAAAATTTAAAAAAAGAAAGTATATATTAGGGGGCAGCTAGGTGACTCAGTAGATTGACAGGCAGGGCCAGAAAAGGGAGGCCCTGGGTTCAATTCTGGCCTCAGATACTTCTTCCCTTTGTGACCCTGAGCAAGTTACTTAATCCCAATTGCCTATCCCTTACCACTCTTCTGCCTTGGAACTAGTACTTAGTATCAATTTTAAGACAGAATGTAAAAGTTAAAAAAACTTTATGCTTCTTTTCTTTTTTATGTATTATTATCACAGATTCTCATTGCTGCCCCCTAAATAAAAGCCCTCCCTTTTATAACAACTTAGCAAAGTCTAACAGAACAAATTTACATGTTGGCCATGTCTGAAAACATCTCATTCTATACCTCTGCTTCATCCCCTTTTTGCCAAGAGATGGGGAGCAGGTTCATTATTAGTCTTCTAGACTCATAATTGGTCATTACATTGATCAGAAATCTGAAGCCTTTCAAAGTTGTTGTCCTCAATAGTAATATAGCTAGTATAGTATTTGTTCTGGTTCTGCTCACTCTGTATCAGTTCATACAAATTTTCCTAGGTTTCTCTGAATCCACCCTTTCTGACATTTCTTATGGCACAATAATATTACTCTATGATATTAGTATATAATTAGATCCTATTTTGTGCAAATAATGAATCCCATACCGTGGGTTCATATAGCCCACATTATAATTATTCAACTAAGGTCACTGGTTCCAGCCTAATGGGAAAATGCAGACAAATTCAAATAACATAACCACCTCACAGAATTAATTTTTTACATTAATCAATGATTTCTTCAGCCATTCCCCAGTGGACAGGTATCCACTTTATTTCTAGTTCTTTGCTACAACAAAAAATGCTGCTGTAAATATGTTTGCACCTTTCGCTGTCTTTGACCTCTGGGGTATTTGACGGGCAATATACTTCTCTTGGTATAGCAATATTTTTTCAGCAACACCAGCGTCATGAGAGTAATTGTTTTGCTGTGAGAGATAAATTGTAGTTCCATCAATTTTAAGGACCTTGAAAAATACTTTTGGGATTCAAAGGTGAATCTACATGTTACTTTCAGTATTAGAAAGCTAAATAAAAGTTAATGAACCAAGACAGCAGTCTTAGCTCATATTGAACCTTTATACTTCCCAACACTGTTTTTACAATACCATGTCAGGGCTTTGTATTCATCTCATTATTTGCCCTCATTTCCATCTCCTGTGCATTTTGTTTGAAGCTAGTAAGCCAGTCCAGTAGTTCAGGTTTAGGATTGGAATGAAACGAGACAGTCATAAATTATCTAACATGTAACAAAAGGAAGTTTACTCAACCACAGCAGAAAAAGGATATTCAGCAAAAAACCATCATTGATTCAGTTGGGCACAGCTATACTGCCTCCACTTTTGCTACAAAAGTTTGCCAGTCCACACCATTTGAGGAACAAATTGGATACTGTTGTATTGACTTTTGTTCTTAGGTGACCATGAAGCTATGTCAGTGGTTCAGGCCTTAGATTTTTTTTGTGGTTTGTACTGGCATCATCAGAACTTCTATCAACTATGCTATATAATCTCTGTCTCTCCCTGTCTCTCTTTGATTCTCTCTGTCTCTACCTCAGTCTCTGTCTTCAGCTCTGTTTATCTATATGCCATTTTCTCCTTCCCCTTTTCGTTTTGGCTTAAATCACCATGATCAGATTCACAGGGCTTCCTCCTGGCAAACTTTTGGGGATACTTTTTGTTGGGTGCCCTTCATATGTGGCCAAGAACACATGCTTCCTATATTTTAAGCCATGGTGCAAAAGTCCAAATGTAGTTCTCAGATATTCTCTTCTTTGCCAGGTATTTTACTTTCCAAGTCTGCTTTTCTCTTCTACAGCCTTGGACTTCCATTAGCAATGTTGATGAGAATACCCCCTGTGCCCTTAATGTCTTAAATTTCTTGCCCATAACTTCATAATCCCTAGTAATGCTTTCTAGGTTACTTCTGGTGGTATCATTTCCCCCATACCCCCACAAATCACAAGGTGTGGGTAATAGTCATTATATTTGACAAGTCTTGGTCATTTTCTGTATGCGTGCTCTAGGAAGGCAGCAGAATTTTTTATTGTTTTTGCTAATTTGACAAACAGCCATACTGATAGTCTTTTGCAGGGTGTTAGTTAGCAAATTACCACTACTAGTATCTTCTTCCTTTTCCCTAGGACCATCTGTGTAGATCCATCTTTGAATCACTTGAAGAGTAAGAAATTATTTCCTTTCAAGATGGCCAAGGTCCCCACAATATGAAGAAGAAATCCCTACCCATTTTGTATTTCCCAAGGATCAGTTTATTCCTTTTTTTTAACTTTCTTTCTTTAGAATATTTTACCATGGTTACATGAGTCATGATTTTCCCCATCCCCCATGGCCTCAGATACTTCCTAGCTGTGTGACCCTGGGCAAGTCACTTGACCCCCATTGCCTAGCCCTTACCACTCTTCTGCCTTAGAACCCGATACATAGAATTAATTCTAAGATGTAGGTAGGGGTTTTAAAGAAAAATCAGCAAATATTTAGTAGATGCCTATATCATCAGCATGGTGTTACGTAGTGGGTCTACAAAGACAAAAAAGGAAACTATTTTTGCTCCTAGGAGCTTACATTCTGGGGTGGGAGTGGTGAGATGAAGAAAGCAAGTACACAGCTAAAGAAGCAAATAACAACTCACCTTCCTGAGAGATAGATAAAGCAGGGATTATCTTCCCTTTTTAAAGGGGAAGAAATTGAGGCCTGTGGAGGTAAAGTGACTGGTATATGGTTATACAAGCAGTCACTGCCCTGCCAAAATTAGTCAGGAATTGTCTTGAGGGCTTGAATTTGTATGCCAGTGAGCAGTATAAAGCCTGCCAGGAGTGAGTACTTAATAAACATAAATTCATTTGTTCATTCATTTCCAGTCCTATAAAGCAACTGACTCTATGGGGGAAGTTCAATAGGTAGTTCAGGGTATAGAGAGCCAGGCCTGGGAATGGGAGGTCCTCCATTCAGATCTGACCCCAGATACTTCTTAGCTGTGTGACTTTGGGCAAGTCACAATCCCCACTGCCTAGCCCTTAATGATCTTCTACCTTAGAACTGGAACTAGTATTGATTCTAAGACAGAAGGTAAGGGCTTAAAAAAAATTAACTGACTCTGCCCTCCCCAAGGTTATCAGTGATCTAACAACTGCTAAATCCAATTAGGTTTTCTTAGTCCTCCTGCTGGTTGACCCCTCTGAAGTTCTTAACAGTCCTCCTCCCTAGCCTTCTGTGACAATGTTCTCTCCACTCACTGGGCCTGGCTCTCTGGCTACTCCTCAGTCTTCTAGGATGGATCATTGTCAAGGATGCTGATGTTGTCCTTAAGCATGGGTTTTCTCCCAAGCTTCTTTCCATCTTTTCTTCTTTTTCTCTACATTCTTTCTCTGATCTCAACTCCCAGCAATTCATTTCCTTTAAAAAAAAATAAACCTTTACTTTCTATGTTAGTAACAACTCTAAACAAAAGGACAAGGGACAGACAGTTGGGTTAAGTGGTTAAGTGATTTTGCCCAGGGTCACACAGCTAGGAAGTGTCTGAGGTTATATTTGAACCCAGGTTCAAATAAGGGAGAAGTGTCAGGGAAGAGTGTTTTAAAACTGGGAAGTAACAGGTAGGGGGATTGGAGTCCTTGTTCACTTAACTGAGCAATTCTTCCTTAAAGGAAATGTTGATTTGATTACTGTCTTCAGAGAGCTAGGAATTGTGGGGGGTAGAGCTTTAAAGGGCCACCACATGACATAGAGATGCCCTATAAAGAATTAGGCAGGGCTAAGCCAAGGCAAGATAAGATGAAATGTTTACCATTTGGAGCACAGGGCCACAGTTGTAGATCCCTCAGTTCCTGTAGTCCCCAGTAGTGAGAGTAGGCCCCAATAAAATCAGAGTCATCAGCTTGCTAGAGACAGGCATGTATGATCTCACCCAAAGCACCTGATAAATTCTTGGCTGTCCCAAGTTGTTCTTGTTCTACCCACTGAAGCCAAACATTTCCCTGAGATTCTGGACTAGATGGTTACACATTGACATATTGAGTTATTAACCTATAGAAAGCTCTGTCTAAGTTTCGGTGAGGTAAACTAAGTCATTGTACTAAGATTGTAAATCATTACTAACCCATTGTCCCGGCAAAAGACTTACCTAATCCCTTAGCCTACATAATTTTCTCTATAAAATACTAGCTGTGGTCAATAAACTTTGCCTCTGATTGCTACCAGTTTCATTGGCCTTCCTGACTTGTGTCATCCTTCTCCCCACGTCTCATTCTCCTCACCTCTTCCGGACCCTCAAATATTTGTCAGGACCCCTTAGGACCTGTCAAGTTCCCTGAAAGAATGAACAAGCAGAATGGCAGAGAGATGGTTGTCTGAGAGGTAGATTGCAAGGGTTAAGGTGGAAGTGAGAAAGTCAAGGCAGCAGTGTGGACAAATTCTAGGAGTTCGGCTGTGAAAAGGAGAGATCTGTTGGATGATAGCATGAGAGAATGGCAGGATCAAATGAAGTTTTTAAAAAGATAGAGAGTCCTGGTTATACATGTGTCTCTACAGAGGGAAGGAGTCAGTAAATAAATGACTGAAGATGAGGGTGATTACCAAAAGTCATACTCCCAGAGATGACAGAGATCATGAGTAGAGGGGTCCATCTTGGCAAGGAAAAGAGTGACCCCCTTCTTCAGATAGAGGAGCAATGGAAGAGAGGATAGGAGATGATGTGGAGGGGTTTGGATTAGAGGAGAAGAGGGAACTCTCCATCAATGATGCTGATTTTCTTGGTAAAGTGAGTATTAATTAAGTAATCTCTCTAATTGGGAGAGAGGCATAGGAAGTTTACAACTATAAGGCTGAGATCAGAATTTATGTGACTTCCTTTAGAAGAAGACAGCAGTCAGCTCTGAAATGGAGCAGAAGGTAATAGTTGTCTCTAGATCTCAAGGTTGAAGTCTGACAAAATGTGAACAATCCACCACAGCCAAGGATGTATACTTTGTTTTTTGTATCATGGTAATTTTTTTTGCATAGATCACTCTTAAAAATATATTTTTTATTCTGAAAAAAAACCCACCCCAAGTAAAATGAGCATTTCTACATATATTATAAAACAGAAGAGAGGATTGTACATGAAACTATGAATTTCTGTTATGTAGAACTTGCTTTTCTTTTAAAGAATATAATAAATTCAACATGTGACTTTCAAACCTGCCTTCTGTGTATTCTCTTTTCATTTCTTTGTGGGAGAGGATCCTTTTCCTACCCTCCTCTTTCTCACCTTCCTCCTCCCTTTGGAAAAAAACTGCAACCCTTGCAACAAGTATGCCCAGGGGGACAAAATGAGTTCCCATATTGTGTTCAAAATTCAAAAACAACTGCTTGAACATACGGGCTAATGGGGATGTTATTGGGGATGTAGACACTAAACAATAACTCTAGTCCAACTATCAATAATATGGAATTAGGTCTTGATCTAATACATGTAAAACCCAGTGGAACTGTGCATTGGCTACGGGGGGTTAGGGGGGTTTGGGTGAGAGGGAAAGAACATGGAACATGGAACTATGGGAAAATATTCAAAATAAAAATAAAAAATAAAAAACCAGAAAAAAATTCAACTCATTCTGCACCCCTTAGGGTGCATTACCTGTCTCAGGAAGGTTCTCTGAAATCACAATTGCACTGCTTGAAAGAAAAATAAAAAATAAAAATAAAAAACCAGAAAAAAAATTCAACTCATTTTGCACCCCCCAGGGTGCATCACCTGTCTCTCAGGAAGGTTCTCTGAAATCACAATTGCATTGCTTGATTGGAGTTCTTAATTTTTTCAAAGTCATAGTAGAAATTGTTCTCCTGGTTCTACTTGATTCTCCCTGCATCGGTCCATAAAGTCTTCCCAGGTTTGTCTGAAACAGTCCCTTCTTTCATTTCTTACAGCACAGTATTCTGTTACATTCATATAACATATTTTGTTCAGCCATTCCCCAACAGATGGGCACTACAGAAATAATTCACAGTCATATCTCAATTTTCCTGCCCTTCTCCATCCCCACACCATTGAGACCTCCTTATAACAAAGCAAAATGAACCAACAAAATGACAGTCTGATGGTGATCAAACATTCTGCTCCTGTAATTTTCCATCTATTGAGAGGTGGGGAGTATATTCTATCATCTCTTCTCTGAGACTAATGCTGGTCAGTACAACTACAAGTATAGGTTGTGGTTCATTTGTTTCAGTCGGGACAGACTCTTTGTGACCTTATTTGGGGTTTTCTTGGCAAAGATCCTAGAGTGGTTTGCCATTTCTTTCTCCAGCTCATTTTACAGAGGAGGAAACCGAGGCAAACAAGGTTAAATGACTTGGCCATGGGTTATATAGCTAGTAAGTATCTGAGGCCAGATTTGAACTCAGGTCTTCCTGACACCAGGCCTGGTGCTCTAGCCACTGAACCAGCTAGCTGCTCCTCAAGTATAGATTATTTTTATTTACATTATTGTAATCACAGCATCCATTGTTCTCTGGGTTTTACTCACTTCATTCCTCATCAGTTAATAAAAATCTTCCCATGTTTTTCTCAATTCCTCAATTTATAGGTCAAGATTAGAACCTATCATAAGTCCATCACACATGCTATCAATTTGCATTGCCCCGGCTCTCTAGGGAAGAGGAAGGTGGACTATTAGCTTCAAAGAGCATCTTAGAGTCAAGGGCAGGAGTAAATCATGATTCATATTTTAAAAGGGAGTAGGGTAAGGGTAGATGAATTAGGAATTAAATGCCTAAGAAAAACTTTTACTGCCTGTCTTAGAATTAATGCTAAATATTAGTTTCAAGGCAAAAGAGTGGTAAGGACTAGGCAGTGGGGGTTAAATGACTTGCCCAAGGTCATACAACTAGGAAGTATCTGAGGCTGATTTGAACACAGGATCTCTTGATTCCAGGCCTGGATCTCTGTCCACTGGGCCACCCAGCTGCCCCCAATTCCTTACTTTCAATATAAAAACATGCCCTGTTTTACTGCTTTAAAGGAAGCCAGCCCCTGATGTGCAGCGGTGAGCTAGGGGGTCCTAGGTTCAACTCTGGCCTCAGATACTTCCTAGCTGTGTGACCTTGGGCAAGTCACTTAGCCTTGGAACCAATACATAGTATTGATTCTAAGATGGAAAGTAAGGGGTTAAAAAAAAAGAAAGTAAGAAATTAACAATGAATAAGTGATTGAAAGGAAATAATAACTGACATTTTTGTAGTGCTTTGATGTCTGCAAATCACTTTAAATGCATTATCTTTTTTGAATCTCATGATGGCAGGAAACTGAGGCATCCAAAACTAAATGACTTGCCTGTGGTTAAACAATTAGTGCTCAGAAGCAGATGTTCTTTGGCTCAATCCATCTTGACTCCGAGTACATGACTGTATCCACTCCCCTCATACTGTCTCAGTGGATGAGGGGATTTTATCTCCTTTGAGTTAAGAGCATATAAAATGAGGCTGGGTCATTCCTGTCACAGAAAGTTATTTTGTGGGCAATCCTGACAATGGAAGTTGAGGGGATGGCCATTTAAAAAAAGAATCATAGAATTTCAGAGTTGACAGGGAACATACCATCTATAACTTCCCCTATAAGTGATTTTAACAGCCAAGTGAGTGATCCCATTGTAGGCAGGGATGCTGTGATACAGAACATAAAGCAGGGACTGCAATCTTTCACCAGGAAAGGGATGGAATTTTCCAGATCCTTAATATGTTAGAAATAGGAGCCATAGTCTTAACACCCTCATCCAAGATGAGAAAACAGGCTCAGCAGGGACAAATGGTTTGCCTAAGGCCACTCACAATAACAAATAGTGCCAGCTGGTATAATCTGTATTAGACCATTTACCTCCTCAGGGAGAAGAGGGTGGAAGAATCCAAATCTCAAAATGTCAGAAAACAATTGTCAAAAATTATTTCTATGTGTAATTAAAAAAATAATTTAAAACCCCAACAAAATGGTTAGTGCCAGCTCTTTCTACCATAACCTTCAGGTATAACTGAGACTTTGGTAATTTACCAGTTCTCTCAGTTTTAAAAAGTGGGATGAAGAGGCTTAGTTGTGAGTGATGCTAGCCCATGTTGGTAGAGTATAGGATCCTAAAATATCTCTAGAGCTGGAAGGGACTTCAGAGACCAGTTGGTTGAACTCCTTTTCATTTTACAAAGGGGGAAACTGAAGCCCAAGGTCACAGAGGAAGCATGGTAATGAATGGAAGAGGGCAGAGGTAGACAAAAATCTAGGTTTGTGAATATAAGACATATTTATGAATATAAGACAGTAAAATTTTTGAGTGCTGAGGGAATGTAGAGAGATCTTGAAGCTGGATGCTACTGTGGGGGTGGGAAGAGAAAAGAGGTTTTTGTCCTATGGTATGGGAAGAGTCTTGGATGGAGAATTCAGAAGACTTGGGCTCTGATTCTGGCTCTGACCCTTACTAGTTATTTAATAGTGAGGGGCCTTGAGATCATGTCACATGAGGACCAGTTAAAGAAACCCTTCTGGTTGTGAAGGGCCTCCAGATAATGTCACCTGAAGGACCTGAAGGTGTTTTACTTGGAGAGGGAAGGTCTCAGGTGGCTGGGGTTGTCTTGGCTTTTCAGAAAGGTTCTCTTTCTGAAGAGGGATTGAATTTGGCCTTTTGGGCCTCAAAGGGTGTTAGGGTAAAAAACGAAAATGGCCAAGAGCCAAATTAGGTTCGGTGTCTGGAAAATTTTCCTAAAATTTGGTATGCCCCTCCCCGCCCCCCACCGGAGGTAGTGAGCTCCTCATCAACTTCAGCCCTCCAGCAAAGGCTGACTGACCATTGACTGGGAATGTGAGTTGGATTGGATAACGGACATTGTTTATTTTGCCACAGATCTATCTATTCATATCTCCATCAGAGACGTAGCCTCTGACGCTTACTAGTAACTTTCCAGAAGTTTCCAAGAGCTCCATAGTCCGACGTGAGCACGTTCTGCCCTTAGTGACGTGCGCCCCGGTCCCTTGGTAACAGGAAAGGACGCATTCCAGAGGGGCTAGAGAAGGCTACCAGTCAGCCTCAGCGCTCAGATCTCTACCACGGAGCTGCTGGCTGCCCCCCCCCATAGCCCCCTTGGGGGACTTTTTGCCCTTCTCGGCTATCACCTAATTGGAGGGGGGGGATCTGAGAGGAGGGCGGGGGGCAGCTGGCCCTTGAGCTCAGCCCCATCCGGGGGCTCAGAAAGTCTAGGTGCTGGGGGCGGCCAGGGCAGGGACTGAGGCAGCGGAGAAGCCGACGGCTTCTCGCGCCTCCCCACGCCCCGGCCTCCTCCCCCCACCTTTCACACGCTTGGGACTAGAGCCCCGAGCCTGCGCAGTGCGAGCCCAGCGAGCGCCAGTTGCGGCTCCAGGGACTGAAGATGGCGGACGCCGGAGGTATCGCCAACAGTGGGACATCCCTCAAGGGGATGAGAGAACAGTTAGGTAAGGAGACCTATTCCCCTAGCTCAGCCCGGGATGTCCCCTCTCCCCGGGCTAGGGGCCGCGGCGGGCGGGGGTCAGTGAGCGGCGAGAGACTTCGGGAGCGCTCTCACCAACTGAGGGGAAGGGAGAAGTAACTTTGGTTCTGTCCCCTGCCCTGCCCCAGCCCGCCCTGCCCTGCTGCCCCGGGGCCCGGTTCCTCAGCCCCTTCCCCTGAGGGCCTCGACCGGAGGGGGGAGGGCGGAAGACTCCCGGGACAGACAATAACTGATGGCCCGGGGACCGGACAGGCTGGCACGGGCGGGGTCCGGGAAATGCCCCCAAAGTTGGAGGGAAAAGAACGGCCCCTTGTTCTCTTGTGGGGTTCTCCTCTGGCCCCAGCCAGTCGGGGTGGGCTAGGGGCAGGGGGTTGCCTGGGGGTTGGGGGACTGTGTGGGCCCTTGTGAGGCCGCTGGCGGATTCCACTCGAAACCGTTATAACGTTGGCCTGGAGGCGCTGGGAGGAAGCGGAGCGGAGCGGACGCCAGCTCTCCCTGGAGTTCGGAGGAAAGTGGGGGTGGGGGGCAGCGGCGATCAGGCGAGATGCTGGGGCAGGGAGGGAGGAATGGGTGGCTTTAGGGAGCGGTCCTCCTCTTCCTCTACCCGACATTCTCCTTCCCTCCAACTTTCTTCATAACTTTTCCCCTCCTCTCCTATCTCCCACGTTCTTCTCTCTCTCTCCTTCCCACTCTCCCTCCCCCACCTTTCCTTATTCCAGTTGAAATAAAAAATAAAAAAAAAACAACTACAGCCGACTAAACCAACAATAAAACTACTGAGGTGAAGAAGGTAAGAGTCCCAGTCCCATCCTAGTGCTGCCTTAAGCTTCTAACACCCTGCTCTAACTTCCCTCCATCCCAATGGCTTCAGAATATTAACTTTGAAGGGGGAGAGGTGCTGTTCCAACTCCAAGCTGAGGCTGAAACTTTTCTCGGCTCCCCTTAGGGCTTTTTGCTTCCAGGGCAGCTGATGACTTGTACTAGAAGCCATCAGTTGAGAGACTTGCAGCTGTATCCAGAGAGTACAGCTGACTTTAGCTCTTCAGCCAGATTACCTTGTTCATTGAATTTCTACATGCTTTACAAAATAGGCATTGACCTGGGTGGCTAAACAACAAGCTAGTGTGGAGATGATGATAACTGACTTTTCTTTTATACTTTTATATTGTGGGTTACTTATCAGCTATCTGAGATGGGGTAAACTAAAGGAATATATTAAAAGCCATAGATGTTTGCTTTTTGGTATTTAAAATGTTTAATTTGGTTTGTCTAAAGTTAAGTGAAATTAAACAACCACCCTCGTGCAATTATCAATAATATGGAAATAGGTCTTGATCATGATACATGTAAAACCCAGTGGAATTGTGGGTAGGCTGGGGGGGAGGTTTGGAGGGGTGGGAAAGAACATGAATCATGTAACCATGGTAAAAAATTTTAAATTAATTAATTAAATAACATTTTTCAATTAAAAAAAGAAAGAAAAAAATAAAGTTTAGTGAAATTGAACTGTTAAAATTTAGACCTTAGGAGCAGCTACAGAGATCAGGACATAGGGAACTAGGCCTAGAGATGGGAGGTCCTGGCTTCAAATCTGGTTTAATCACTTCCTAGCTGTGTGATCTTGGACATGTCCCTTAACTCCCATTGACCAGCCCTACAACTCTTCTGCCTTGGAACCAATATTTAGTATTGATTTAAAAACAAAATGTAGATTTTGTTTTGTGACACTTTGTGGTAATATAGTGCACTTTGAAGTAAAAGGTAGAACATGTACTCTGAGAAAACCAAGAAAAGGCATTTTCCTTTAATATTTTGCTTTTGGTTTTTGTTAACCGAGGGTTTGTAATAAAAATTGCTTTATTGGTACTCTAGGATCTCTGACTAAATAGTTATTGTATCTCAAAGATTTAAATGATATGTGATCTTGTCAATCCCCAAATCCTTTATATTTGACACTTAAAGAAGTAATTGTTTTATTATTATTGTTGCTAGTTTAAAAAACCCTTCCCTTCTGTCTTAGAATCATACTATATATTGGTTCCAAGGCAGAAGAGTGGGAAGGGCTAAGTAATTGGGGATTAAGAGACTTGCCCAGGGTCACACACCTAGGAAGTGTCTAAAGCTAGATTGGAAAGCCAGGACCTCCTGTCTCTAGGCTTAGATCTCAATCCACTGAGCCACCCAGCTGCCCCTTGTTTTTTTAAACCATGAGGCTATTGTGTACATTAATAATTTTTCAAACAAACCAAAACATAGAGCAAATTTTTCCTCCTGCTGCAGCCTGCCTCTGTTCTGGGAATAGAGACATAACTGGGCCTTTCAGAATTATACAAAGCACTAGCCTAAGGTGAAGTCACCTTTTCTCCCTAATTTTTTTGGCCTTTTAAATCCTAACTTCCAACAGGGGGAAAACTTACTTTTTTAAAAGATTTTTTCCAACAATTTCTGGGCTGTTGATGGTAACAGTAAACAGAAATTTTTTATTAAGTTTATTTAATTAATTTAGAATATTTTTCCATGGTTACATGATTCATGTTCTTTCCCTCCCCTCTTTCCACCCCCACTCCTGTAGCCAATGCACAATTCCACTGGGTTTTACATGTGTCATTGATCCAGACCTATTTTCATATTAACATTTGCACTAGGGTGGTCCTTTAGAGACTACATCCCCAATCGAACCATGTGATCAAACAAATGTCTTTCTTCTGTCAGTAAACAGAAATTTTAGTCATATGAATAGGTTTAAATAAAAGAGAGACTTATACCAGTAGGAATTCGATGTCTTATAGAATGATGAACCAAGATCTAGAAGGGACCTTTGAGGATGGCCAACCATCTCATTTTACACTTGAAAAAACTGAGGTCCAGGGAGTTTTAAAATGACTTGTTGTCCAAGGTCACATAGATAGCAAGTAAACAGAGTTGGTATTCAAATCCAAATTCTCTGACTCCAAGTCCATAGTGTTCTACCATACACATGACAACCAATTGTCACACTAGCGATTGCCAGTTGCGGCCTATGTTTTCCTTGGTTCTGCTAATTTGATAAAGAATATTAGAAATATTTCAAAGACCTCTGATGTTCTTTAACATTTCCTTTATGAATAATGCCCATGTAATTTGTATAAATTAACCATTTTTGAAGGTCTTTTTGAGTGTGTTGGTTGAAATTGTGAATAAATTCTCTTCTGTCTACATAGGGAAAATGAAAACACCAAAGTTTGGAGAACTAAACTTGGACAGCAAGCAGATCTCTCTCCTTTTTCTCTCTCCATTGAGTCAAAGGCTTGAAGTAAGGGGCAGCCAGGTAGCATTGTGGACAGAGTGCCAGGCCTGGACTCAGGAGAACCTGGGTTCAAATCTGGCCTCAGACATTTTCTAGCTGTGGCTCTGGACAAAACACTTTAACCCCCTCCTTGCCACTCTGCTGTCTTAGAATTGATACAAAAACAAAAGGTTAAGTTTTTGGTTTTTTTAAACCCTTACCTTCTGTCTTGGAACCAATACTGTGTATTGGCTCCAAGGCAGAAGGAGTGGTAAGGGCTAGGCAATGGGGGTTAAGTGACTTGCCCAGGGTCACACAACTATGAGGAACTTTAAAAAATTAAAACCATAAAGCTAAATACATTTCTTTTTTAATAACCTTTACATTCTACCTTAGAATCAACACTGGGTATTGGTTCTAAAGCAGAAGAGTGGTAAGGGCTGACTTGCCCAGAGTCACACAGCTAGGAAGTGTCTGAGGCCAGATTTGAACCTAAGAAGTCTCTGGGCCTGGCTCTCAATCCACTGAGCTGCCCAGCTGCCCCCGAAAGATTAAGTTTTTTAAAAAACAAATCTTTTTTTTTAAACCCTTACCTTCCGTCTTGGAGTCAATACTGTGTATTGGCTCCAAGGCAGAAGAGTGGTAAGGGTAGGCAATGGGGGTCAAGTGACTTATCCAGGGTCACACAGCTGGGAAGTGTCTGAGGCCAGATTTGAACCTAGGACCTCCCGTCTCTAGGTCTGGTTCTCAATCCACTGAGCTACCCAGCTGCCCCTAAAAACAAATCTTGAAATAAGCTTTATCTACCTCTCCAGTAGCCTTTATATGGCAGAAGAGCTGTTCTCTTTTGCAGTTAACAAAGACTCTCTCATTAAAAAATTGGAGGTCCAAAATAACTTGGCATCACTGGCTTAGAGAGCTGTGGGTTCCTAGAACATTAGTTCCAGTAAATTCTAGCACAGTGTTTTTCTTATATACAAATATAATGTTATATGCTTGCATTATTAGCAGGACTTGTACTTAGAATTATTCTTACATCAATTAGGAACAATTTCTATCCACACAATTTTGCCTCTCCCTTTGTGACCAGAGGCAGGATAAACAAACAGGGGAAGCATAGAGTCTCTGGCTATAGATAAGAGCAAACCTACCTAACACACACAGAGCTGGGGCTCATTACGTTAAGCTCATTTAGAGGAGGTTCTGACAAACTTAACTAGTTAATGGGCCATAGACAATAGTCAAATATGTTGTAAAAACATTCCAGTGTCCCCAAATGTTTTGGGGACTGCCTTTGTCATACTCTGCCTCTCTCTAGTTCAGTGCAGAAAAAGTATTGGCTAGATAAAATCAGGGCTAACTTGAAAATATCGCTTGTCATAGTAAGTTAGGTAGGCAATCCCTTCCTTTTCATTGAAATGTGTATTGAAAACCAAGTCAGAAAGTAGAATGAAAAAACAAGGATCAGTTCTATCATAGACTTCAAAGCATATCTCTGATCATATTCCCAATTGCTGCCAAATAATGTCCAAGTTAAAACTGGACATTAAGGATTTTTCATAATCTTGACCCAAACATACCTCTTTCAGCCTTCCATTAAAAATGTATTTAGGGGGCAGCTGGGTGGCTCAGTGAATTGAGAATCAGGTCCAGAAATGGGAGGTCCCGGGTTCAAATGTGGCCTCAGACACTTCCTAGCTGGGTGACCCTGGGCAAGTCACTTAACCCCCATTGCCTAGCCCTTACCATTCTTCTGCCTTAGAACTAATACCCAGTATTGATTCTAAGGTGGAAGGTAAGGGTTTTAAAAAATGTATTTAGCTTTAGGACTTCAATTTTTTTAAGTTCCTCAGAGTCTGTGTGTGTGTGAGTGTGAATGTGTGAGATAGAGACAGAGACACTACTATGTAAGTATTAGTTCCTCCATTTTATAGATGAGGAAACTAAAGTGTGTTATAGTTAAATAACTTGCCCATGGTCACACAACTAGAAAAGATTAGAGGCAGGTTCTAAACCAATGTTTTCACTCAAATCTAGCCGTCTTCATTATGTATGATAACTCTTTTAGCCATTCCCCTTCACATGCCATATTTCTTAGCCAAATTCATTCCACACTCTGATTTGGTGCCTTTTCTCTCTTTTTAAAAAAATTTTAATAAAAAAAATAACCCTTACCTTCCATCTTGGAGTCAATGTTGACTCCAAGGCAGAAGAGTGGTAAGGCCTAGGCAATGTTAAAATTAAGTTGCAAAATTAAGTGACTTGCCCAGGGTCACACAGCTAGGAAGTGTCTGAGGCCAGATTTGAACCTAGGAACTAACTCCCTTCTCTAGGTCTGGCTCTCAAGCCACTGAACCACCCTGCTGCCCCCTGATGCCTTTACTCTTGCTATTCCCTACACATCTACTCTCTCCCATCTCTAATTGTTGAAATTCTGTCCATCTTTAAAATCTAAAACACTGTCACCTTCATTGCAGTCTTTCCATTTCTCTTCTCAACTTATATGGAAGTCTTTGTATGGCATTTGTATTATATATATTTCTATATGTCTTCTTCTGTTGTTATAAATTCATTGATGGCAGGAAATATGCTCTCATTAATCTTTTATCTCCTAAAAAACCTTTACGTAGTTGACATATAAGGATCAAATTCTATAGTTCTGACTTCATCCACATAAAAGTCCTTTCTCCAACCACTCTGGCAAGGAGTTAACCTTTTTCTGTTTAAATACTTCTAGTGCCTGAAACTCAGAATTTCATGAAGCAGCCTTTTTTGAATAATTCCCAATTGTTAAACATATATCCTTTTATATTGAACTGAATAAACTCCCATTTGCATTGATCAGGTGCTAAATAACAATTTGTTGAATCATTTAGAAAATCTGCAGCTACTGTCTTTTTTTGGCCATTAGAAAGCACTTGAGAGCTGGGATTCTTTACCTGAGATCCAGAGACCCTTTGGGAGGAACAGGTCTATGAACTTGGTTGGGAGTAAAAGTACATTTTTATTTTCACTAACCTCTAACAGAAATTTAGCATTTCTTTTAGTTATTTCAAAACATTACTGTATTCTGAGAAAGAATCCTTAGGCTTCACCATGTCACCAAAGAAGAGAGATCTATGACACAAAAAATATTAAGAACCCTTGCTGTGGAATCATTGGTAAGATGACAATTACCTTTTGTTCTGGAGATAACTGATTGAAATGGATGAATGAATAGGTTTTCCTCCATGAATTGCAAATACAGGTCTTTTTAGGCTACATCCAGTAAGTAAATTAGCTGAATATTGGGAGAAGAAAGGAGTCTTGATTTCCTTAATGATATGTTTTCTTTTCTTTGTCCTTTCATCTAAACTTGTCAATCTTTGGTATTTGGTAAAACTGTTTTACAACTGGTTTTTAGAGAGCAGCATAATGGTAGTATACATGTTGGTCATAATGAAATAGTGATCCGAAAGGGAAAGCCTTCCTATCTAGTAACCATTGCTTTGGTTCTTGTAAATTATTAGGAATTTTTCTTTTGGTTTATCCTTTGGGAAGTATATTATATTGAACTTTATCTATAATTCATGAATGTTTAACTATAGTAGCAAGACACAACAGTCACCTACTTCTCTGTGACAGCAAGATGAACTAGATCAGTGATGGAGAAACTATGACATGGGTGCCAAAGATGGTATACAAAGTTTTCTCTGTGGGCACTTGGCCACCCTCTCTCCCCACCCCCAGACCTCCAGAGTTCATTACTAGAAAGGCTGAGAGACTTGGGCAGAGCTGCTCCCTTCCCCCCCCTCCACCATCCCTGATGACATTTTTTCACATCCCTCACCCCTCTGCCCAGCAGCCCAATGGGAATGCACAAGGGTCAAGGTTGGCAGCTCACAAATGGCAGAGCTAGAGGGGAGCAGAGTGCTCGGGCCCCTCCTCTCCCCCTTTGTACACTTGCAGAGGACATTCCTCACTTCACCCACCCCTTTGTCCAGCAGCCCAAGGGGAGGTGTGGATGGTACCCAGCATGTGGTAGGTGGGGCAGGCACAGCACTCAGTCTTGGGGGTGGGGTGGGTAGAGGCCCAGCACTCCATTACTAAAAGGCTTGCCATCACTGAACTAGATGGTCAACCTAAAATTCTCAGGAAACTATGACATCTTTAAATAGCATCTCAAAGGCATCAGAGTAACTAGGATCAGGTGTGATTTAGCTAACAACCATGGACACACATTTGGAGATGTTATAACTATGATGCTGCTAATTCAACCTTATCTTGAATGGAGACTGGGAAAAAAAAGACTTATTTTGATCTTGGTGATGGTCAATTGGGGGCAGTGATGAGCATTTTAGGAGGATACTTTTGGTCCTAAGTTCTGATAGAGGAGGAAATACTGTTTTCAAGTACTGGTATGAATATTAAAGTTGGGAGACCAACAAATGCTACCAAGATCCTGATTGAGAGTAATTGAGAGCACTAATAGGAAGGAAGGAATGAGGGGAAATTAACCAGTACCCCTTCAGTGAAGGTAAAATAATTTAAAAAATAACTGATCAAGTTCATTATTATCACTAGAACCTGCCTAGATACTATAATATGGACTTGGCTTCCAGGAAAAACAGAATAAAAAAAGAGTGTAAAAGCCCCTGAACCTGATAACATCTATCAAGATTTTTAGGTAGAGAGAACTTCTAATTTATTTATTTTTTAATTGTATTTTTATTATCATGCAAAACACACATCTATATTGATCATTTTTGTAAGAGTACCCTCT
The DNA here is from genome assembly GCF_016433145.1 of Gracilinanus agilis. Taxonomy (NCBI): domain Eukaryota; kingdom Metazoa; phylum Chordata; class Mammalia; order Didelphimorphia; family Didelphidae; genus Gracilinanus; species Gracilinanus agilis. The sequence goes on along the minus strand of NC_058136.1, from coordinate 19,223,915 downwards.
TACAAAACCCAAACCCCAAAATTAAACTGTAAATACACTGATGTGAAAGATAGTAAGCTTTGATTCATATCCATCTGACTCCAACAGTTCTTTCTCTGGAGGTGGATAGCATTCCCCAACATAAGTCGAGATTGTCCCAGATCATTGCATTGCTGAGAGTAACCAAGTTTTCACCGTTGATCATTGTACAATATTGCTGTTACTGTGTACACTGTTCCCCCGGTTCTGCTTATTTTGCTCTGTATCAGTTCATGTAGATCTTTCCTGCTTTTTTTGAAATCATCTTGCTTATCATTACTTGCAGCACAATAGTATTCCATCACTAACATGTACCACAATTTGTCCAGCCATTCCCAAATGGTGGACATTCCCTCAGTTTCTAATTCTTTGTCACTACTAAAAGGGCTGCTGTGAATTTTTTTGTACAAGTAGGTCCTTTCCCCTTTTTTAAGATCTCTGATATATAGACCCAGTAGTGATATTGCAGGATCAAAAGTTATGCACAGTTTTATAGCCCATTGGGCATGTTTCAAAATTGCCCTCCAAAATGGTCAGATGCTTAGTGTCCCAATTTTGCCATATCCCCTCCAACATTTATCACTTTCCTTTATTGTCATATTGGCTAATCTGAAAGGTGTGAGGTGGTACCTCAACGAACGACTTCTAATTTAATCAAATAACAAAAAAATTAAGGGAATGGCTTACAATTTCAGAGTTATTACTATTATCACTTTCAAGAAAAAGGGTGATGACGTTGTTGTAATCAGTTTCTTAACCTCTGTCAATGCTATGATCTTGGTCATTATTCTCTTTTTGAACTGGTTAGTACAGTTCTTTTCAGTTGAATGGAATTATAGCATGGTTCTAAGGTGCAGTACTGCTATAGCTGACTAGTTCTGAGCATTATCTTTAAGAGAAATAGAGGGAACAATAATATAAAGATCATAAGATCATGGATTGGCCAGGATGGACTTTAGAGCCATCTAGTCCAGCTCTCTCATGTTTTATGTTTGGAGCTAAGGTCCCAAGGAGTTACAAACTTGTTTAAAGTCATGGAGAGTAGTAAGTAGCAGAGCCAAGATTTGAAGTCAGGTTTTCAAATCTGAAATTTTTCCTACTATATTTCACTGCTCAATGATGATGAATTTGTCCCTTATAATATCCAAGGTTTGAGAGCAATTGAAAAATGTTAATATCCATTAAAATAATATTAATGTTGTAGACATTCTCAAGCAGTCCATTCTTGTTTCTTTTTCTATACTCTCATTTGAATTCATCCATTTCCTTGGCTTAAGTTATCATCACTATGTGAATGACTCCTTATACAAAGGAACTGGTTGTGTCACTTCTCTGCTCAAACATCTGTGTGTCTCTTAACTCCTGAGCAAAGTTCAAACTTCTGTGCCTACTTGTGGAAGCAGTTTAGTACATCGGAAAGACTGCTGGATTTGGGGTCATGGGACTTGGATTCCAATGCCAACAGCCACTGTCTTTGTATTGTTGGGTAAGTTGCTCTTTCAGTGTATCAGTTCCTCATCTCTAAAGTGATGGAGTTGGACTAGATAATCTCTGAGATGCCTTTCGATGTAAAATCTGTGATTTGCCAGTATTCTTCTTTATCAAATGCTACATGTCCAAAACAGTTCTTCCATCTAATGGCACTACCATTCTCTGAAATTGTCTGTTTTAAATTCTGATTCCTGCTTCTCCCAAATCTTATTAATTCTATCTCTGGAATATTTTTGGAATTCTTCCCATCCTTCTCATTACTACTGAATGGCCCTCATCCAGACCTCTTTACCTCTTGTTTAGACTGTTGCAGGTCACCTAACTAGTTTCCATATTTCCTATTTCTACCAATCTCTATTTCATCCTTCATGCCACTACCAGATTAATCCTAATGCCCAACGCTGATCATATTACCAACTTTTTTTTATCAAGTTAATAGTCCCCAAAAGAAAATTTTAGAATTCCAAGGTTCTATGTGATTAACCCTTCATTTGGTGTCTGTCCCAGACCTTTAGTAGCTCTTTATTGCCTACTGATTAAAGTCCAGACTCCTTATGTTGGCATTAAAGGCCCTTCTGTGATTCAGCTTTGAAGCTTTCCTCTTTTGTCACATACTCCATCACTGTTTTGTGTTCTATCTGAACTGGACCAGTCAGTATTTGGAAACATATCCTTTGCCTGTTGTTTTTATTCATTTTCTTCTCTTCCTGAAATACCTTACTTCCCTCACACTCCATTCTCCACCTCTTAAAATTCTAGGGATTCTTTCAAACCCAGGGACAGTGCAACCTCCCCCCACCCAGACTTCCCTGAGTTGATCTTTTAGCACTAACCATATTCTTCTCTGGATTTAGAATGCATGTTAAGTATAAGTCCTAGTACCTATCACAGGGCCTTAACCACAATGTTTAACAAGTTTGTTGAGTTGAGTTACAGTTGTTATTGTAGGCTTATTTATCTTTCTATCTCCTAAAGTCTAGCATGGTATGTGCTGGTAGTAGTAATAGTAATAGTAGTCATTGTTGTTATTTAAATGTTGGAATGAATGAATGAACGTAATTAAAGTCATAGAACCACTAGTTTATATAAATGTCTGGCTTAAGATTGATGGCAATTCTAAATTCTTTTCTTTGATTGCTTAAGGTAAGGACTCCTTAACCTGATTATAAAAATGGTAATTACCAAGAGAAGCAAAAATGGACATTTTGGGAAGTTTTTGTGAGTTCTCAGAGCTGTGCACCCCCAGCCAAAATTTAGAGAAACAAGAAAAAAAAATGTATCGACTGGTTAAATTAAACAACAACTTACTTCCGGTCAACAATGTTAGGTTTCTGAAAGCATTTTCTATGAGCTTGTGTTGAGGGCAAAGGGAGAGTGTTGGTAGGAGTGTCTCAATTGAAGATGAGAAAAGGGAAGGACATATAAAGGAAATAGTGACATTCCTATTGAGAGGAAGCCAGAAAATGGACCTCTCAAGTTGTGAACCTGGTGAAGTTGTAGCACTTCTATCTGGACAAACACTTAGGACATATTTCCATTATCTTGCCAAATATTTGGCAGGATGAATGGAAGCGGGTATTGGTTTGGTTTTAGTTTTTAAAAAAATTTTTAGCATGCCAGGATTCTAGATTGAGAGCTGGAAGGGAAATTATATAGTTCAACAGCATATTTTACAGATGAAGAAATGCCAAGGTCACATAGCTTGCAATAGCAGAGGCCAGGCTAGAACTCAAGCCCTGACTCCAAATCCAGTATTCTTTCCACTACACCACACTTCCTTGTCCAGGTACTGACTGCCCTTCATCTGGAAGGAAAAAAGTTTATTATTTAAATTCTGTGGCTCCTGCAACTTTTTTCAAGCTAACTCTGCTGAGTCTTACCCAAGGAATCAAATGGAAGACACTCTGTTGTGATATGTCCTCTTCAATTACCTTAATCGCTTTTGTTGACCCTTTATCAGTTGAATGCAGATGAGAGTAGGAAGCTTGAAGTGAAGCAGGTTGGATTCAATCTCCACACTTAATTCAGCTGCCTGAAAAGATCTTTGAAATTCAAAATATTTCATTCCCCCTCTCTCTCCCTCTGCCACACTAGGTATGGAGCTTGGTGGTGGTATCTTAGAGAAAAGAGATGGAAAGTTGATATGAAGGCAGAATAAGGGAACTGGAATTGTTTTATGCTCTTTTTGACTCAGTTGTTTGAAGTGTGTCTTACATTATTTTATGAGGAGTATTAGGACTTCTCTGAATGATAGACGTTCATTTTTTTAAAATTTCTTCAGACATTTCTCTGGATCTCAGTTTCCCTCTCTAAAAACAGAGGAATTGACTAGCTGACCTCTAAATTTACTTTCAGCTCTAATATTCTATGATTTTATTCATTTCTCTACTCACCTCCATCTACCTCCTTCACAAAATGTGGCCAGAGGCTAAGGGAAGGGGTTAGTAATGGAAGATTCTTTCTAGGATCTCTCGTCTTCTAATTAGTTGCCTGGTTTCTCTATATACCCAGAAGCAAACCACTCACTCTTCTAACCAAACTGTTCCACTTCTCTCTTAGTGTGTATCTGTGTATATATTTGACTCAAAGAATTGAGTCAAAAGGACCATTCATATGTGTGTGCATGTGTGTTTGCCAACATGTCAGTCATCCTCTTGGAACCTCCTCCCCTCCATTTATGCCTTACCTTAGTTTTAAAATACCAAAAATCCTTTGTAATATCAGTATCATTACAAAAGGAGAGTTCTTTTTTAACCCTTTCTTAATAAGAACTCTGTAAGACAGAAGGTCAAGGGTTAAGTGACTTGCCCAGGGTCACATAGCTAGGAATTATTTGAGGGCAAATTTGAACCTAGGTTTTCCTGACTCCAGGCCTAATGCTCTTATCCACTGTGCCACCTAGCTGTCTCATAAGAAGAGTTTGTAAATGGGTCTGGGTTTACTTATGTATGCAACAAGTAGGCCTAGAAATGTAATGTAAGTACTTAAAATGCTGGTTCCAATTAAATGGGAATCTGATGTTGTAAAATTGCATTTCCTTGCTGTAATGCTCCCAGCCTGATGTTCTGTATCACATCTCCATGCTTCCCATTCTGTTTATCTCTAAGAAAATTTCCAAGACAAAAATGTTATATTATAATGGATTTTCTTTGTTAGAGATTTTTCCTTCTGTACACTGCTTTGGAGCTTTGAAACTTGGGCATTATCAGGGGCAGCTAGGTAACCCATTGGGTCATGCTCTCCAGAGTGCCAGCTCCAGAATTGGAAGGACCTGGATTCAAATATGGCCTCAGACATTTCCTAGCTATGTGACCCTGGGCAAGTCACTTACAAACCCCAATTGCTTAGCTCTTGCTGTTTTTCTGTCTTTGAATTGATACTAAGACAGGAAGAATTTTCCCCCAAAAAAACTTATTTGCTATTCAAAAATAGGGTACAGTAGTGGTTTCCTCAACTTTTTCAAGTATCAGGATCTTTTTGGGGACTCAAATATTTCATGGATCCTCACATATTATTTGTCTTATTAATATTCACTGACTGAAACGACATGAGAAAAAATTACTATGACTTCAGTAAGTTTTTTTAAATGAATTTGTATTAATCACAACATCTATGTACTTTTGAAAAAATAGTACTGCATATGTTGTGGCATTCATTGTATAGTAGGTATGTTTGCTTATTTTTTTAAATGATTTTTACAATGAAATTAACATGAATATTTCAATAGGTAAAAACAAAAAATAATAATTAGACAATTTCTGTTATACAATTTTTCTTTCTCATACATACAAATTGGTTTTAAAAAATAATTCAAATTTAACATAGCAACATGTAGGGAGTAACTACACTCCTCTGCTTGTCCATGTCCTTTTCTGAATGCCCTTCTCTCCTGTGCATTTTTAATTATTTATGGACATTATTTTCTTCTCTTTTTTTAATATCACTATCCCCTGTAACTCCCAACTCAGCTTCCCACCTCCCAAAAGAAAAATCTCTCCTTTGTAATGAATAAGTTGTTGTTCAGTTGTGTCCACCTCTTCATGACCCCATGACCCATATTGTCTCTGGCCTTTTCTTGGCCAGGGTACTGGAGTGGGGTTTGCTATTTCCTTCTTCAGTGGATTAAAGCAAATAGAGGTGAAGTGATTTATCTAGTGTCACACAGCTCTTAATGTCTGAGGCTGGATTTAAACTCAGGTCTTCTTAACTCTAGGCCCAGGGCTCTATCCATTGAACTATCTAGGAGCCTTAATAAATAAGTGGAGTCAGAGAAAACAGATACAGATGTATCTGTTGGCTTTGAAAACATCTGTCTCCTTCCTTTGATCCATCACCTCCCTACCAAGAGATGGGAAGCACACTTCCTCAGTAGTATTCTAGAATCCTAATTGGTTGTCTTAATGATTACAGTTTGTTAAGTCATTGTGTAAATTGATCACAATAAATTGGCCCTGTCCATTTCATTTTTCACCAGTTTGTATAAATCCTTTCTGAATTTTTTGAATCTCTCTTTTTCATCATTTTTATGCCCTCTGGGGACCAGATGTTTCCATCTATTGCCCCATCCCCAGGTCCTTCTCCAGGACAAGCAGGGTACCTAGGTCTCTGACCAGGCTTAGATACTTGTACCTACTGTGAGGTATACCTCTTTAACATATCACAGGACACATCACTACCTCAATTTGGAGGTCGAAACTCAAGGGAGACCCTCCAGTAGTCTAATCTTATGCTTTCCTCAGTGGTCTTTTCTTCAACCAATGATATCCTCTCTGGATTCATTGTTAAATTGTCAGCATACTTTATCCCCTTATACTTGTCCTATCCCAGGAATTCTGAATCATCAACTGACTTCTCCATCTTTAACTCACACCTCCTTCATGTCTGTCTGCCTCACTCATACCTCCCTAATGCTCTATTCCACATCCACATGCCTCTTCCGCCTACTGTGCCTTCTAGAATGCTTGCTTCTCAATCAGCAAACTTCTTTTGATCCTTAAGACATAGCTGATGACACTGCTTCTCTCCATATTTTTCCAAGTATCAGCTACATTTTTTATTCTATCCTCCAGTTTATTTGTCTCCCTGCTGCTCCCCTCCTCCCATCTTCCTGTCTCCACCCCACCCCTCTTTTGAATCCATCTTCCATCCATTGTTTTCCATGCAACTTCCAGTCTCTTTCTACCACATTCACTAAGCAGTTTCTCTCCCTTTGAGGTCTATTTGTATTAATTTTATGTTTGTGCTGTGTATGTGCTTTTTGTACCTACACACAGCACATATAAAGTTAAAGCAGTTAAATACACGAGTTCAAATCTGGCTTCAGACATTTAGTAGCTGTGTGACCCTGTTTGCCTCTGTTTCCTCATTTGAAAAATAAGGTGGAGAAGGAAGTGGCAGACCACTCCAGTATCTTTGTCATGAATACTCTAAATGGGGTTAGAGAGACTTGGACACTACTAAAAACAACTGAACAATAACAACAAATTAAATACAAGTAGTTTGGGAGGAAAGGTATTGACATTTGGAATCCCAGGGTATCCTGCAGAAGATGGCACCTGAGCTGCATCTTGGAAGAAGAGAGGGACTCTGTGAGACCAAGATAGGGAGGGGAGGAGTTAAGAGCACCTTCCAGGATAGTTAGTACCAGTGCATGAAGGCTGGAGTTGTAAGGAATAGAGAGGAGCCTGGTTTAGCTGGATTTCCCACTGTGAGAGGGAGAGTGGTCCAGAATAGATAGGGTGTAGCCAGATAGTTTAGGGCTTTACCAGCTAAACGGAGGAGTTGATATTTTAGTAGTTGTTTGAGTAGGGAAATCACATGGTCAGAAGATTACTGAGAAAAGTCTCCATTTTTGTCCTCTTTGACCATATGATAGTTGGAACCTCAGAGGTGATTTAGTTTGCATTTTTCTGCCTATTAATGAGTTGTAACATTTTTTTAAAATGTGGTTGATGCATTGTATTTCTTCCTTTGAAAGAAAGTTAAAATTTCTGAGGACCCTTTGAAATAATTGGAAATGCCCAGGGAGTATTTTGAAAACAGGGTTAGAAATCACTCTACTAAGAATTTGTTTGGGTCTCTGTAGGAATAAGTGAACAGAAGAGAATAGTCATAGTTTGGTGTAAAACTTAGGTAGATGTAACTTAATTTCCTGAAATCCACTTCTCTAATGGGCCTGGCTTGCAAAGCTGGATCCTGGCCTTGTTTGGAGTAAGCATTAATCACATAGAGAAAGAAGAAGAAATAAGCAGAGGAATTGAAAAATCCCCTTCAGCCCCTCTTCCTTTTCCTGGTAATTTTAGCTAATTCTCTTTCCAAGCTCCTTTTCTCCTTAACCTGCTGACTGCTTCCTATCTGGACATCTCTCTCAGTAGTCCTTAAAAGCAGCCACTTAGAATAAGGTCTTGGTCTTGGTCTTGGAAAAAAGAGTAAGAATTTTCCTCTTGGGGGGAAAAAAGTCATATTTGCACACACCAACGTTTGACTCACTCTTTTAAAATCTTCTGTTTCACCATGTTTATATGTCTGAATACAAATAGGTGAAGACTAAAGGAGGCAGGGCATGTGGGAAGACAAGAGCCAAAAGGAATTCTAGATAGGGGTTGTTTTAAGCTAGATATATGTTCAGTTGTTTTTCAGTCATGTCCAACTCTTTGTGTCCAGAGCAGAATAATAATTCCAAGATTAAAACCTTCAGTTAAGTAATTCACTTGGATTAGCCTATGGCAGACTTAATTTTTTTGACTTTTTGGAGCTGTAGCTACTTCATTTATAAAAAGAGAGGTGTAGTTAGCTGACCTTTAAGGTTTCTTCTAGGTCTGATATTATATAATAATTATTATTATTGTAGCTGACTTTTATATGGCACCTACCATGTGCCAGGCATTATGCTAAGCATTTCACAATAATTATCACATTTTGATCCTCACAACAACCTTAGGAAAGAGATGCTTTTATTATCCCTATTTTATAGTTGAGGAAACAGACAAAAGAAGTGACTTACCCAGGGTCACACCACTACTAAGTGTCAGAGGCCAAATTCAAACTCAGGTCTTCCTGACTCCAGGCCCAGTATTCTATCCTCTGTGCTAACTAGCTGCTGTGAGTTCATTCCAGACCTCACAGTATGAATGGTATGAGTGAGAACTTTAGAAAATTAATAATCTGTTTGGAGCAGTTTAACCATTTTGTAGATGGATTTGCAGACACCCCTAGAAATCTTACATTCTTGAAAAGCCACGGAAAATCTAACGTCTTGAATTTCAAATGCCCCTCTTTTTGTTATTGTTTGATTTATTCTTCCTGATTGGAGCACATTTAATACAGTCATGGTGTAATTGACTTCAAAATTTGTCAGCTGGTGAAAAGTGAGGAATGTGTTTTATTTAGCAGGAGTTTAACAAATCCCTTGCCCCCAAAGTAAGAATAAGCTCACTCCTGGAGCCAAGCATGGGAGCTGAATAAATTAATTCGTGGCGGCTCTTTATTTTCATTTTGCTTTCCAAACAGTAGTAAGTACAAAATCAATTAATTCGTAAAAACAAGCAAACTAATTTCCTGGGATCATAAATTCAACCAAAAACTTTCTGAAATTGTAACTCCTCCCCTTTTATTCATAAAACTTGCAACTAAAATTTTTGCTAGGAACTATTCCCATTGCTCCAGAATACAAATACTCCTTTTTTGGTTTCTAGTTTTTCCTATTGTAGCCAATATTCTGAAGAGAACTAATATAGAGCTGTAACTGCAAATGTTCTAGGCATTGCCTTGAAGAGGAGCAGCTGTGGTTGACAATGTAGACTTGCTGAATAAGTATTGTGATTAGTATTTATCATTAGCATCACTCGAGATTAAGCCCTTGGAGATGATTGTTCCTGGGCACAGTTTTAGGAGGATTATTAGAGTGATAGAACTAGTTGTCATGGAGAAGTGTTCTTCCTTCCAAACTTGCTTGCCTTCCATTGGACTCTGTTAGAGCAAAGTTTGGACAGTTTGAGGGTTTTTTTGGAGGGAGGAGAGGGAAGAGAGTCGGCATTTGATTGCTTTAAAGATGAAAATCTTTAATAAGCTAATATTCAGTGTTGAAAAAAGACCTCAAATTTTTCATGTTGTCTTTTTTATGTATTAAATATTTCCAAAAAAGTTTGTGTATTGTCATCTCCAATCCGCCTGGCCCTTTATGTTGGTGATTCAATCCATTGTGATACCCTTGAGCCTAAAATTGAGGCATATTGGGTAAACAACACCTTAAAAATTTTCTTACCTGTCCCTCTACTCCATGTAAGAGGGTTTTCATTTTACAACTTTTTTCTAAACTTAGTATTTCCATAACCACAATCTATCTTATTTTTTAAAATGCCTTCCCACTGTCACATTTTCATTACATGAAAGTATTTTACCCAAACCTATATTTTTAAATTCTTTATTCAGTCCACCTTATCAAGACTCCTCTAATCCTGTGCATTAAGAAGTAACATTACTTTTAGACTAGTATTTGAAAATAAAGTTGCTTCTTAGTTCACAATGGTTCTCAGGCATAGGGAGTGCCTTTTAAAATTCATTTTCCTCACAGATTAATGTCTCTTTCAAAAATGGATCTTTTGGGGGTTGACCAAGCTTTTGAATTTGTGTTCTACTTGGGTTTACCCTTGACCTTCTGGGATTATGAGTTTATACAGAATACAGTAGTGTGTCTTCACTGATTACACAGAACATAGGATAATTGGGTTCTGTAGCCAACCCTTGCTTCCAGACATATTTTCAGAGTTTGATTTTAATCTTTGAGGCTTTATATAGTTTGAGCTTTCTTCACTTAGAGATTTAACCTTCTCTGGAGAAACTCTCAAATAAAGTTTGTGTTGCCTCCTGCTAACAGTTCTGAAGTTTGAATCCCAAGGGTACAAAGACAAGTTGGGGATTCCGAGAGAACACACTTGTCTGTTTTCATCTTTGTACATATGCTTGAAGACCTTAATAAATAAGTGATTAACTTCAATGGATCAGTGATCTCAAGGGTGGGAGTGAGTGACTCACACATTTAAAAAATGAATTAAGGAAAGTCTAGTATGCCTAACTAGAGTTTTTATGGCATATTCCTTGGCCCTTGGCAAGTTTTGTTACTTTTACCTCCACAAGAGTTTCTGCATCTGTCCCTTTCTCATCAATCATGAAGTTTCTATCCTAATTCAGTTTTATTATTTTTTTACCAATTACATGTAATAATGAATTTGCGTAAGTTTTATGATCGAACTTAATCTTCCTCCCTCCCTTCCTTCTCTTTCCCCCTCCCTGTGTTGGCAGATGATTCTTCTGTCCTAGCTCAGGCCTTCATCACTCTCCTAGACTGTTGCCATAGTCTCCTAATTAGAATCCCTTCTTCCAGGCTGTCCCCTCTCCAATCTCTCTCCAGGTTCCCTTTCACAGAGCTGCCAAATTGATATGTCTAAAGCACAGGTCTGACCATTTCTCTTCTCTGCTTAGAAATCTTCCAGGGATCCTCTTTTTTAGGATAAAATAGAAAATCCTCAGCCTGGCATTTAAGGCCTTCTTCCAAGGTATTTTGTATGATTTTAACATATGGGTGAGTGATACTTTGTTTGAAGGGAGAACCTTTAAGGCATTGTTTTGCTCTATAGAGTCAAATATTTTTTTAGAATCAACAAATACTTATATTCTCTGCACCTTTAAGTCAGTTGTGGAAATAAAAATATGGTTTGCCATAGGATATTCTTTATAGAAGCTTGCCTCTTCCCTTTTAATGTTGTTACTTTTTGGTTCTCTCCTATATTGTCCTTCACTTCTGTTTATTTGCACTTGCCCTCTCTTTGTTTCTTTGGCGTTGTTTGTCACTGTGGATTCAAGTTTCTCTGTCCTGCCAATTTTTTCCCATACAGGCCATAAATTCTACTTTTATAATTCTTATTTTTCTTTTAAATTATTTAAGAACATCCTTCCAGGGTTCCATGATTTTGGGAATTCACAGGGTCCTCTGTTTCATCACGGAATGACTAGATTTCTTTTCTTTTGTCTTACAAGATTTATTCAGAGATGTCTGGATGCATTTAGATGATCTAGAGGCTCTCTTCACTTCTGTTAATATCTTAGTTTATCTGCTTGTGTTTAAGATCATTAGCTGAGTTTTTGTCCTCCTGAAATCCTTGGTAATTTAAATCTTTTTCATTTATATGACCCTATCATTTTCTGACTCCTTTCTTTGATAGCATTCACCCAGGGTTGGACCTCAAAGTTGTCTCAGCTTCCTACCTTGCCAGAGAATTCCTGTTTTACTGGCTTTGATTTCTGCTCCAATTGACTTCTGAGGGGATAGAACTCATCCCACCTGGGTGCTGGCCAAGTCCCCTTTCCACTCAGACCTAGTGGAGTCCTGCCCCAGTTAGTTCCTTTTCTTCTTTAGTTCTCTGTCTGAGTACTCTTCCAGTACAGAGGGCTGCCATGCTCTTAGCCAGAGCAAGTTTCTGCCTTTTGGTTTTCTGTGGCACAAGGTTGGAGTAAGGGGTGGCAGTTGAATTCTGGTGCATCTTTACTAGAGTGGGGTGATGAATGGAAGAGGGGATATGGAGTGAATACATTAGGTCTTAGGACTTATCCTTCTCGATTCTCAGATCATTGGGTTATTGCTTAAGGGTTCTTAGTATCTTAGACTATGGAGCTAGCTGAAATTAAAAATCCTTGCCCTTAATTCCTATTTTGAAGAAATTTGAGATGCAAGGATTGGAGAAAGTCCTCCATCTTGTTGTTTGTGATCCAGCATTCCCATTCCCTCTTCAGTGATGCTTTCAATATGCATGTAGATTGTGCTCATAAAAGTTTTTTATGTAGTTAAGAATGTAGCATGCGAGTTGGTAGGTTCTAATATTCTATTCACTCTTGTCACAAATAATATAGTCCAAGGCTCTCCCCCCCCAAATACCTTTGGTGTCTTCCTCTCCTTCAGATTCCTTGAGGATTGAGCCCTTAACACCTTCAGAATTGTGTTATTTTGTTATTTCTTGCATTTCTTGCATACTCTTCTGGGTATACTTAATTTAGTTTAACCTATCCAACTAGTTTTCCATCTCAGTAGAGGTGGGGAGACACTCAGCATTGGACAGAAAATCAAATAGAGAGAGCACTCACGGGGAGTTTGGAAGTTTACACAGAAAGGCAGTACAGGAAGGGAGGTTTCAGCAAGAGGGGACAGGTTTGGAGTTGAGGCATTCAGCTGCGACAGATTCCTACTGGTATTGAGGCCTAAAAAACAGTTTACTGGAATATCACTTTGCATGCCTGAAACTGCATTAAAAAACATTACAACATTCCAAGATGCTTGAAGACTAACTTTTGTGGTAGACTTTGCCAAGCTCAGGCAGTCTGCTTCTGACACGATAATAATAACTTCGCTTGCAGCTTTGGTGTGCTATTTTCATGTCTTTTTTCAAAATTTAGATATGAAAGAGAATTCAGGATACTTATTTCTTTGGTGAGTCTAAACTCTTCTGAGCAAGCAGAACTTTAATAAGAAAGGGCAGCAGATGAAAATTCCACTTGGGCAAGTATTTTGGTCTAGTAGGAAGGCATCAACAAGCCTTACTGATGAGGAAGAAACCACAACCCTCTTTTTGTAGCCTGTTAGCATGTCCTCTTTATTACTACTTTCTTCCATCCTGTACTACCTGTAAAGACACCGAGATTCTAGCTCTGCCTGTGTCACCAACTTCCCATGATACCTATGACACATCAGTTTCCTTTTGAGGACCTCAGTTTCTTCATCTGTAAAATTAAAACAGTTGGATTAAGTTATTTTTAAGGTTCCTTCCACTCTATAGTATTCAGCAATTAAAAGGTAGAACAACTGATGAACTTGTTCGGTAAAAGTTAGAGTAGATAGAGAATGGTAAAGTGTTGTGTTGGACACTAGGAGTTTCATTTCTTTCTCAAGATGTGTATTTTTTCTTGCTCTGGACTACAGAGTAAATGAAGCGGCCCTATACCTTTCAAGCCAGACTTTTGTCCCAGAGAGTCACTCCTAACCTATGTAATAATACTGGATGACCAACCTGCAAGGCTAACTTATAATTGAAGACAAATGTTCTTGGATATGTGGAACAAGTAGGTCACCAAAGAGATTTCCCTGAAGTGAAAGTCCACATGGCAAACCCAATTTTTTTCTGTTGATATCTATTTCAGCTGCTGCAGCCCAAGCAATTGCAGAAGAAAGAAGAAATCAAAGTGGCACTGCTATCATTTTAGCTCCCTCCTCAAATTTAAAGACATCAACTAAGCCAGGTATAAGTCATGCAGGGCTTGTAATAGCTCTCACATTGTCATCTCTGGCATTTGCCAGTATCCTGTTAACTTTTTGTCCATTTATTTTTATATAGTGATAGATGGCTCTATTCTGAAATCCGATGAAAGACAAAGACTGGCAAGAGAGCGCAGAGAAGAGCTGGGAAAACAACAAGGTATATTCGAGTTTTCCTTTTTCAAAATGAGTGACTATGATCTTGTCAAGGTTAGATATTGCCAGATGGCTTATTTGCTTTTTGTCAAGCTGTTTATGTTATATAATATAGCATTCATGGCTATGAGATTAGCGACAGAGAACCCAAGGGATATGTTTGATTAGGTTAGATTTCTTAACTTTCTTAAAAAGTAAGTTCTGTTCTGGGAAAGAAAGGGAAAAGAAGAACAGCAAAGTCTTTATTTTCTTAAGACCAAGATTTTAAAATTATCTGAATCTTCACACTAGTGAGAATGAATACTAACAGAACTAATTCTGAAGAATGAAGAACATCAACCACAATGCTTAATGCAGATAATACAGGTCTCTTTTATTGCTTTGCTTATAAATAATATCTTGCATTTAGATAGTATTTTTTAGTTAAAAGGCACCACCTCTGAATAATTAGTGTGACATAATGGCAAGGGTCTTGACATCATGCAAAAAGCCTGGCCTAATGTGCCAGCACAAACACTTAATTACTCTCTGATCTTGAGCAAGCCCCTTAATCTCTCTGGGTCTGTTTCTTCATCTATAAAATGGAATAATAATACCACCCAGTGTAAAACACCATATAAATACAAATTGTTCTTTTAAAGCTTAGGCAAGGAATAAAAATTTAAAGTCCTAAACTGATGCCTCAGTGTGGCATAGAAGTGAGTAACCCTGGGTTCTAAAGCCTGTGGCAACTTTAGCACATGTGTAGCCAGTCTTTCCAAAGGCAGGAAAGCTGCCATGGCAGCAGGCCCTGAGCCTTAGAGAACTTGTGAGCTGCTCCATTGACGGTGACAGTACCAGATAAAGGAAGTCACAACCCTTAAAGTATTGAAATAAGGATCTAAACAAGGAATCCTTCCATAACCAGAAAGAATATATTGTATGCTATATCTCTGTTCTAATGCCCTCCAAATAAGCTGGCAAAACTAGTTCTTGGCTTTATCCAAATGAATTCTAAATTACCCTAGTGTTTGATGGAACAGCTCTCTGTAGCGGAGTGGGAGACTTGTTTTTAGACCTGCACAGATGTTACCTAGTCATCCTAAGGGAGGAACTATGTGGACATGGTATAATGTTATGCTTTTGCCTTATGTGCTATTAGATTAATTCTAGGAATGTAGAAACTTGTGTACAAGTCTATAGAAGATGAAGCAAACATTAATTCCTTCCATTTTGGATAGTGGGGAAGGGAAAATTAATCTTTTAAAATGCTGTATTTTGGTCTGGGGTTTTGCTTCTATTGAAATTAGCCTGAGTGTTAAATTGTGATCTATGTAATCATGTCCTTAAATGCTATAGATCACTACCTATTCATACCATCTTATTCTGTGTGCCTATTCTCTATTTTCTTTCATAAATCCACCATAGGGAGCCCACTAGTCAAGGCCTTCTTCTTAAACAGCACTATAGGTTTCCCATTTATTATTTCTTTCTTTTACTATGTGATTAATCCCCCAGCTTCACTGATCATACATCTCCTGGATATGCCACTTCTTGTGTGCAAGTCATTGTCAGTAATATCCTCTAGCTTACCCCGAGCCCCAGGCTTTCCATTTGGGTCACTTCCAATTTTGATTCTCAGAAGATCAGAGTGTTCCATGGTTTATAGTTATATAGCTTCACTAAGAAAAATACTGGTGTTAAAAAGGTGAGTATATGTTTTGGGGAGCAGATTGGGAAGAGTTGCTCAATTCGCTAAAAGCAATCCAACTAGCTTATATTCTGCTCTTCAGCTTTGAGCCCAACCTCACTGATCTATAGTTTACAGATTTTTCTATTGAAAATTTGGACAATTGCTTTTCTCCATTCTCCAGCAGAAGGTACCTTGTTTGTTTCCCATTATTTCTAATTAATGCTTTATTCTGTTCTGTATAATTCTTAGCACCCTCTGCTCCCTCTTCTACAGCTTTGCCCCTTCTTTTCAGAAACCGAAGTAGGACTCACTCTAGTAATGACCGTTTTGATTATTCTTTTTCATGGATTGCTATGGTCAAACATTTGAGCACATAGTGGCCAGCCTGCTGATAATACATTGGACTGGTCTTCAGGTTGCAGGGCACTCTGAGATTGTACTCAGAGCTTTCCTAGCAGAACCTGCCAAAGTTTGTGCTTAACTGTCATGGTTTTCAAGGACCCAGAGTTATCTAAAAGCCACATGAAGCATTGGAGTAGGACTTTGTGGTAGTTATATAACCTAAATACTGGTGTTGAAATTTGAGCACTGACTTCCAAAATAGCCTTGAATTCTCATGTTTGAGATCTCTAGATACAGTTGGTAGAGGACCTTAATACAATTAATTCTGTGATGGTTTTCTGTGTATACTTAACAGGTCTTCAGCCAATACAAATGACACCTAGTTTGACTTAAATAAAAGGCAGGTCGTATCATTTTAGGAAAAGGGGTGAATAGCATTTGCTTCTTCTTTCTCCATGTGCTTTTTTTCTTCTGTTTTTTTTTAACAATACTCTTCGAATATTGTAGCTTTTAAAGAAATACAGTTACTTGAGAAAGAAAAGAAGGCAAAACGCCAATATGAAAAACAGATTGAAGAAAGACAGAGAAAGATAAAAGAACAGAAAGAGAAAGAACAGCAACGACGAGCAGCTGTCGAAGAGAAAAGGAGACAAAAATTAGACGAAGAAAAGGTGGGCTATATGTTTGCTTAATGCTTCTGAACCTTTCTCTGGGCAGGTCACTTCACAGCTCTTGGCCTCAACTTCCTTATCTGGAAAAATGGAACCAGAATAGCATTTACTTCACTCTCCTGTGGTTATTTTAAGGATTATATGAGCTAATTATCTTAGCAAAGTGTAGGCACTGTAGAAATGCTTCTTCCCTTCCTTTTCCCTAATATGGTACAAATAATCCAAGCCCACTCTGGGATAGTTTTCTAACAGTCTTATGCCCTTCTTTGTTTCATCTTTTCTCTTACTAGCCCTTTTTATGGAAAACCAGATTTACTACACCTTCTCTTTTTCCCCTTCCTCCTTCTATGTTATATCTGTCTACTTACTTCATCTGCTACTGGATATTAAGGCCTAGAATCTTCATGAGTAGTTGCTTCTCAGCTCAGAGAATAAACTCCTCTCCGGCTAAAGGAACTGGACTGCAGTTTGCCTGTGAAGACAACAGACTGTAGAGCTGGGCAAGGCTGGATCAGGGCCCACAGCAAACTGATTGCTGCTTCATTTTGTCCAAAGCTCCTTGCCCTTGCCCTTCTCTCTGACCTTGATTTTTTTCCCTCAGCCATATGTAAGCTACCAAGGATTTTTCTAGTGTTTCTTTTGAATGGGGACAAGGTTCATCTGAGACTTTTTCCACACTGTCCCCCAAACAAGCTCTGATCTCCTGGCCCCTTCCTGCCCCCCCTTCCCCAATCTTTTCTGCTTCTTGAGAGGAGGCAGGGGTTCCCAAAGATGGAAGTGAGGCATGGGGGCAGCATATAAAAGGCATGGATATGGGAGGTTGACTGTCTTATATTGGAAACAGCAAATAGTTCAGTTTGGCTGCAGTTTGGGGAGTGGGGAGTTGGGGGTAAATTGTGATAAATCTAGAGAGGGAAGCTGGAGCCAGACCAGGAAAGACTTTAAATGTCAAATGGAGAAAGACACATTTTTCTAGAGGCACTGGGTATGTTTTGAAGCTTCTTGGACAGGGAAGTGATATGGTCAAATCTCCATGATAAGAATGTCAATTTGACAATAGTGTAGAAGAGGAATTGAAGGGGAGAGAGCTTTGATACAGAGAGGCCCATTGGGGGCTGTTGGAGTTAACCAGGCTAGAGGTAATGAAGGCCTGAGCTAGAGGGCTTGTGGTGAGTGGAGAGAAGAGATGTTGGAGAGCCTGAATTGATGAGACTTAGCAAATAATTGCATGTGGGGGAAGAGTGAAGAGTTGGGGATGACTCCTAAGTTGTTAATTGGGGTGACTAAAAAAAGGGTGGTAGCTCTAAAGCCTCTCTTATTGCAAAAGTAGAATCTAAATGATCCGGAATCCTTGGGAAATGAATCTTTTCACCTAGCCCTGTTTTTAGGATACTTTTAAAACACCAAAACTTGAAAAAATATTTGAATGGAAATATTTTTAAAATGTACTTCTTCCATTCTTCTTCCCTCAAACAGAGCATATTAGAAATCACTTAGTGTAATCTTGTCTCAAGGGCATCATTATGATCGTTAGTTATATATAGTGACAACTATAGGAGTCATTTTAGCATTGTAGGATTCTTTACTTCCAAACTAAGTTGCTTCTGACAGCCATGCTCTTTGAGTTACTCTATCAGCTTTTTATAGTTTTTCTCTTGCTTCTCAGTGTTGTCATCATGCTTGTCCTACTTCTAGAGTGCTGTTTCTAATCTACTGTGGTCTTCAAAGCCAGATAAACAATCTCATTAGATTTATGTAAGTGAAATAAGAGGACATAGATTCAGATTGTCATTACAGTGACTCCTATCAGCAGAGCACTTTGCTATGTTATTTTTGAGAGGTTAGGGTTAATAAATAAGGGCTTATCCAGGACAGATGTTATGGGGAAATGATTTTGTAGTCTCTTCATGTACTTAGTGATATTCCTGATATTTGAGTAATAGTTTGTACCATGTTCCTTATGTTAGTTCATTCAGCTTGTGCCCCACAAAGAGTCCTATCCCATTCCAGGTTTTTGCAGCCATCTGTGACAGTCGTACAGGTAGAATCAAGTGCTTTGTATTTGTCCCAATTGATCTTGACTTTTGGTGGGGTTTGGACCACTTTTCACTTCACTAAGATCATGGGAATAAATGTTTCTTTTAATAAAATAACACTTTCATAATAATGCTTAAATAAGATATGTTGTCACAGGCACTTTTTCATTAGGCCATTTTGTGGTCTTATAAAGTGGGACTGTAGATCCCGTGTTTTTGTTTCTGTTTATAGTATCAAGAGTATTGACTCGCATGTAGCTTAAAGACTTGATATTGATGCCCAAAATTAGAGTGTCATTTGCTTTCATTTTTGAAGTTTCAGAAGTTGCATTTATTTTAGGTTATGACACATATTTTGAATGCTTGAGTGCATTTCTCCAAATTGTTAGGTGTCCATGTTGTCTGGCATACCCTCCCAGTAGGATAGATGAAGACATACGTACCAGAGTTAGGCTTGGAATATTTTTTGCAATCAACATCAGATGAGTAATTAGGGTTGAGAATCAATATTATTTTAGTATAGTTTTTCTTGGAAAAATTGTTTGTGAGCAGCAGTGCTTCAGAAGCAGCTAGCTGAGGCTGCTCTGTTTGGGGACAGCATGGGTGAAAAGTCCCATACTTGGAATTGGGAGGCCGTCTTTGAGTCCTGGTTCAGCTCCCTCCCCTTGGGAACCTTGCTGAGCCTTACATCCTTGGGTTGCCTCTTTCCTTACAGCATCACACTGAAGAAAGGGCTATTGAAATGATCCAATACTGTGGAATTGGGAGCCATTAATAAGAACATTTTTATAACATGATATAAAAATCTGTTGATCTTTATCATAATCAATGTGTAGAACACAGAATGCAAAGGTGACTTCTCCCTTTCATTAAATATGCATGGATGTATGTAGTGTGAATATGTGTGTGTATATGTATGTATTTTAAACTACTGATTGCTAATATACTTTGACAGATTGACTTGTCCTTTGCTTCTGAGGTGTTTGCTCCTCTGTATTTTCTATATCTTCAAAAGGCAGAGACCACTCTCTTTTCAGTAGCTTTATCTTAGCCCCCAGAGAAATAACCATGTTTGTCTAGGGACTTTGTAGGGATGATGTTGCTGTGATATTGTTATTGTGAAAGGCTGAGTTACAGGCCTTCTGTCCCTGAGGTTGGCTTTGTTTAATTTAGAATTTCACATTGTGGTGTAGTGAAGTTTCAAAAATCTGTGAGACAGGAAATCAGTCTTAATCTGGAAACATCATTAACAAAATTTCTGTATGGCACGCCAGTCTATGTGACTGTAATTTTAGCCTAATGGCTGTCTAAGTAGCCCAGTGGACAGAGAAAGAGCTGGATTTGGAGTCAGGAAGACTAGAGTTCAAATCCAACCTTGCACACTCACTAGCTGTGTGACTGCGGGCAAGTTACATCAATCTCTGTCTGCCTCAAGTTCCTCCTCTGTAAAATGCAGATAATAATAGCATTTATCTTCTGGGGTTGTTGTAGTGATCAAATGAGATAAGATTTGTAAAGCACTTTGCAAACCTTAAAGCATCATATAATTGCTATCCATTACTATTGCCATTTTTTGTTATTATACTAATGTCCGTTTAGAACAATTGATTTTCATCACTGAAGCTTGATTTTTAAAAATCTGTTAAATAATGAAATCTGGCAGCCTGCCTGAAATTTGTATGTTCCTAGAATAGTGTGTAAAATGACCTGTTCTTTTAATGCTCAAAGGGGGTTTGCTATCTAAGAATCCTGCTGTTTGTTATTTTATGAAACCGAAAATCCTCCCATATACTTGTGGGAATAGAGAAGCAGTGGTCTGTCATTAAAATGCTTACAATTTGGGGAATAATGATGACAACAATAATGCTAGACATTTCTATAGAACATAAAGATTCACAAAGTGCTTTACAAACATGCTCTCTCCTGGCCTTCATAAGAATCCTGGGAGGCCCCATTTTATAACTGAGGCTCAGTTTAAGTGACTTGCCAGGGTCCCACAGTATTAGAGAAAGATTTTGAACCCAGTTTCCTGTTGACTCCAAGGTGAGTGTTCTTCCTACTACACTTTACTGTCTTGTGCTCGGAAATGATATAAGATAGCATCTAATTAGGTGCTAAATTAAATATTTAAGCTACATGGATGATATTGATAGTAGGCCCTGTGTGTTAACAGAAAGAGGAGAAGGATTCAGTTGGGCCCCAAATTGGTTTCCAGGAGTTTATTGGGCCTTGAAAAATTGGATTAGGATGAGGGGTTTTGGGGTCAAAGGGATGAATATAGACTATAGGGAGGCAGTGACTTGGATATCCTATACCTTTTGTGGAAATTCATAGTTTCAGATATCAGAAATGCTTAAGCAAAGAATAACTGTAATTATTTTTGTAATCCAATTGTACGGTAGCCCAGAGTTCTTAACAAATAAGAAGAAACAAAACAAGAAGCTAGTATTTAAAATCTGTACCTCTACTCACGGGGTAGGGTCTCATTATAATTTTCTGAGGGTTTTTTTCCTTCAAAAAAACCTTTTCAACTTACTGTTTTGGTAGACACTATAAAAACTATTTGACTTATATTTCCTATAGTGTAGGGACATAGGAGGGCATTATTGAATAAAAAGATGAATTGGAAGTGATTATTGACTTTTTATATAACCATATTCATTTGCTTTTATTTTACACATTATATTAGTTAATTGAAATTCTGCTTGCCATCTCTTCAGATAATATTATTACTTCTAAAGTATAAGTACTATCACTCTCATTTTATTTGTTTCAATATCTTATTCTAATTTTATTCAGCCTGTCTTCTTGGGTTATTGTTAGCATTTTGTTAGTCCAGAGTTAAATGTTTCTTTAGTATAAGTAATTAACAGTAACTTTAAAAGCCGACAATATAGTTAGATTTAAAACAGTCACTTCTATGAAACAGCTTTAGACATTGGAGATCTTACTAGACATTATTTTCAGCATAAGGGCTTGCCAACTATGTCATAGAGGGGCTTCCTATACAGGTACAGGTTGGACTAGAAGGCTTCTGAGATGCCAAAAAGTTCTGAGATTGTGCAGTTCATCTATGTTCCTACAATTCTTTTTACATTTTGGCTTAAAGTATGGGGTACATGGGTGGAGGGAAGTTGTATAAACTCTACGTAGAGTCGATACTAATGTAATGGCTACTTATTTATTTTTAAATGTTAAATAGGAACATTTTGAGGCAATGGTTAACCGTACTTTGGAACGTAGCAACCGCCTGGAACAGCGACAGAAGAGATGGTCATGGGGAGGCTCTGTAACACCAGATTCAGACAGCAAATCTGGTAATTATTAGTAGGACTGATTCCCTAATATGAAAAAGAAAGCAATCATAAAATTTTTAATGTTATTAACCCAATTTTAACAGAATGTTTATTTTCATATGATTTTTTTAGTGTTTATGGTTAATAATGGTTAGTAAAATGAGATTTACCATAGAGAATTAGCATTATTTTGATATACTAAAATGAAGAGGTTACCATTTTAATAGTTTAATTTCACTAAGACTAAAAAACCAGTAGATTCATCTTTAATTCTTGTGTTGTATGAGACTGCTTATTTAAGCACAATAATTTGATTAGCTTTTTTTCATAGAAAAAGTGGCCCTTTTAAAAATGTAAGTTTTAACCTTTTAATTTAACAGACTTAAGTTAGCAAAGTGAACAGAATAAACATTAATAAGTAGAAAAAAGCATCTGAAGTACTGGAGGTTGGCGAATTGGACAAACAGGGATCCAAGAATTTCTTGAAACTTTATTTTGGATGGTTTATTTCATCAGGTGTGTCACTCACAGAAATGTCCATTTGACTTTAAACATTCGTGATTATTCATGGTTGTTTTAAAAACATATATTTTTATTAGTGTTATTGGTGTTTTATTAAAACCACTGTCTACATTTTTCCATCTGTATCATAACTGTTTTTCTGTTTAGGTTTGTCAAGTGCTACCCCACCCAATCCTGTAGATTTAGTTGACAAACTACCTTCTTCCACAGAGCCACAGACTGAACAAGGTGGATCCAGTGGTATTTTTTTCCAAAATTCTTGCTTGCTTACTGTGTACTTTCAGCTAACATATGCTGCTGTAAGCTTCCTTTTCATTAGTTGTGATGAAGTAAGCCATCGTGGTAAGGAAGTAAGTCACAGAATCAGAGGTGTTATTTATAATTCTGGGTCCTGGAAGTATATAGCCTTGTATTAGATTTTGTTCAGGAAAATCTCACTAATTCAGACTAATTTAATTCCGCTTTACAAACATATGTTAACTACCTTCCATGCTCGGCATACTGTGTGCTAGGCTATGCGTGTGGTTAGGACATGATCCCTGCCCTCATGAAAGTTATGTTTAGTATAGTCAGAAGAACATGATATGTAAGTTATTTTAGTAGGAAGTGTGCGTAGTATGTCTAGTGTGCATAGGAAAGAAACGGATGAAGAAAACACCATGTGAGAGGCAAGAAAGGGTCAGAGGAAGCCTTATGGAAGAGAGAGCAACATTGGAATTGGGTAAAAAATGAGGCAAGGGGAATGTTTTCTAGGCATGAGGATGCTATAACTAAAGGCAGAGAAGTGGGAAAAGTCAAGAGTGAGTTGAGGGACTAGAATAGGAGGAAAGCTCCAGGATGAGGAGGGTCTCGACCTTTTGGCTAAGAACCTTAGACTTCATTCTTCAGGTGATGGGGAGTCATCAAAGGCAGTGATGAGATGAGCATTTGGGCATTGGCATGTAAAGTCAGCTGGGATAAGGGACCAGCAAGTTTACTTTAATATTGTTGTGGCTTTGGCCAGTCTGAACTGAGCTGTGATACAAATGCTTCCTAAGAAATATAGCTATATACTTAAAAGTACCTATAAAAACTTACACTGGTTGCTGATTTTGCCTTGCTAGAGGTTCTTTGTGGGGTCGCTTTTAGATATTGATATACTTATAAACAGAGAAATGATAAACTAGACCCTCAGAAAATGTTCTCAAAGTTGACAACTTCCCCTTTCTATGAGTGTGCTTGCCTGACTGATGTATTTATTTAGCGAGCTCTTGTTTCAGAAAAACAGGAATGATGAACATTCCATCAAAATGATTGCAGATTCCAAATTGGTCTATTCTAAATTAAAGTGATTTTTTTTGTATTAAAATTTCACCCTGGGTCAGAATAGACTGTTGGTATGTTGTGATTTGAGAGAATTCATAGAGGCCCCAACTGTCCAAAAATATAATCCCTCACTAATTTTATGGTACTTGAAAATCTGCCAATAGAGATCAATTCCTTGAGATGGACTTTTCTGGTGTCGAGCTGCCAGAATTCCTATTAAATTTTAGAGGTACTGTATGAATTATAATTCCCGTTAAAATGTAGATGCCCTTGATAGCAGGAATACTTTAAAATACTATTAGGCACCTTAGCTGAGGTTAATTGGTAGCTATCCAAAGAACAAACCATTGCTAGGAATGATACATAGGATAGGGATGCCCTTGGAAAGGCCTGAATGGCAGGGTTGGAGGGAAGACTGAAAGAGGAATTAAGGATACATTACAGATTAATCTTGCCTAACTCACAGCTTTGCCAAGGACCAGTTAGTCCTTGGCACAGTCCCTGTACTCAGTCTAATAAGGGACTAATAAGAGAATACAGTTAACAGCAATACTATGTTTCAAAAGTATGTTTGAGATGAGATAGATGGCTATTCAGAAACCAGAAGAACATTTGTAACATGGCTTGATGACAAATCTGGCTCCTGTCTCCACGGTAGAATTAGATATTGCAAGTAGAGCTGTAATGACATCCTAGGAGCAATTTTCCATTCCTGGCCTGGCCTTTGATTTCAGCCCCTTGCCTATACTGGATATTTGGGATCTTGGACATATCCTTATTTCACCAGTGCCTACCAGCTCTGAGGTTTTTGAGAAGCCAAGCATTTTCCTGCCTGTAGTAGTCAATAGCTGTTTGGTAATACTGCTACTGGTATGCCAGTTAGTATAGGAGACCAATTTTTTTAAATA
The DNA here is from genome assembly GCF_016433145.1 of Gracilinanus agilis. Taxonomy (NCBI): domain Eukaryota; kingdom Metazoa; phylum Chordata; class Mammalia; order Didelphimorphia; family Didelphidae; genus Gracilinanus; species Gracilinanus agilis. Next base: position 19,199,197 of record NC_058136.1, on the reverse strand, counting down.
GTAAAGGTTTAAGTGAAACATTTTTTCCTTGCATAGATACTTAATTTACTTCAATTTTTCTGTACTGAGATTTTTCTGTATTCATCCGTTACCACTGGAAAAATCTTGTCATTTTAAACATCTTTCCCGTCTTAAACATAAATTTTACATAGGCAATATTTCTTCTACGAATTATTTACTTCTGCCTCTTGTACTTTGACACTTTGGAAAAGGATGGTGTTTCCTGTTAAATTAGTAAAACAACTTTTAAAAAAGTTGGCATAGTCTCTGGAATGCTATGGGAAGAGTAGCAGAGAATTCAGGTGCATAAAGTATTTCTTTTTTTCTTGTTTTGGAATTACTCAACAAGCCTGACTTTCAGAGAAGCCTTTTTTTAATGTACCTTGTTCATTTAAATTTCTGAAAACAGTGATTATCATAGCTATATGGCAGGCAGCAGCTCATTTTTACAAACTTATAGCATCAGAATTGCTGCCATGTAGCAAATACCCATTAAAGTAGAAGCTTAACACTATAGTAGGTGTAAATTGAATTACCCAATTTATTTCATAGAACAAAATATTCAGGCAATAACAAAGTGGGGATAAGCTGTAAGAGAGGGTGTAAACATAGCTCTGCAATGGGAAGAGAATTGACAAAATGGTTAAAGGTAAGTATATGACCATTCATGTACTTACGGCTTTCCATAAGTGTGCCTTAAATATTTATACACTTCAATATTGGGAATAAAGTAGTTAAAATGACAGTATGGGGAAGATCTTCTATCAGACTACCAACCCTGTGTACCAAGAGCCAAAAAACATTCTTTTCAAAAGCAAAACAAAGTGACCAATAGCATTTTGAAGAATGGGTCATCTCATTAAGAAACATTGGAAATAATATTTAGAAAGTAACAGAAATACCAATCCAGAAGATAGCGTTTCTGTTAAGTATATTGATTATTAAACAGCCAGAGATTTGCATTTATGTTCATCTCAGATCCATTTCACTTCCTAGTTTCTTTAATTTGACTCGGTGTCCACCCATTTTGGAAAGTAGTAGTTAGTCTACCACCACTAGAGTTGACAGGGTGACTGGATTCAGTAGATCAAGTGAATGCCCTAGATTTAGTATACTTTAAAGATTTCAGCAAAAGATTTAATTGTGTTTGTCATACAGTGCCCTGGGGAATAAGGTGGAGAAACATGGGCTAGGTGACAGCTTAGTTTGGGGCATTTTAAACTTGTTGATTGACCAGACCCCCCAGCAAAGTAGTTATTAATAGGAGAATGTCACCTTGGAGGAGGTGGAACTTTAGGAGAACAGTACTCTCCATACCTCTACATCTACCTGGTGTCATTGAACAGTTTTGTCCACGACTTAAGGTGAAGACTTAGAGACATGTTTGCTGTATTTACATATAATATGAAACTTAGAAGGTTAGCTAACACCTTGGATGACAAGAGTCAGGAAGGTGACAGTCCTAGCATCAAGAGGCCAAGTCAATAAGAAAAGATTCAATAGGAATAAATGTGAGGTTTAACCTTGATTTCCAAAAAATCAACCCCACAAATCCAGGATAGGGAATGTTTGACTACACATCAGTTCCTGCAAAAAATATTAGGGATTTTTAGTAGACTGCAATCTCCGTCTAAAACTAATAGTGTGACAAGACAGCCAAAAGAAGAACTGCCATTGTAGGCTGCATGAAAGGAAGCCTAATGTCCAGAAGGAGGGAGTCATGAGTTTGGTTTTGGGTAGGATGCTACATTCAGATTGGGGCACTACAACTGGGGCCCAGTAGGAAAGATGAGTGAACTAGAAGAGGGTAACCAGTAACTAGGATGATGTGAGGACTGAAGAATATGCCACACAAGCGTCTCTTGAGGAATGGGGATTTTATCCTGGAAAACAGATGACTCAGGGGGCACATAATTGCTATTTTTAAGCCTTTAAAGGCAGTCTTGTAGAAGAGGGGTTCAATTTATTCTACTTGGCCTCAGAGGGTAGAAGTTAAAGAGAGGCAGATACAGGCTTTTTATAAGGAAAAACTTTCTAACAATTAGAGCTAGCCAAAAGTGAAATGGAATGTCCCAGGAGATAGTTAGTTCCCTGTTACTGAAGGTCTTAAAGTAAAGACTGAACAGACACTTGTTCGCATGTTACAGAAGGAATTCTTGATGAGGTACACAGGTTGGACCAAATGGCTTCTGGGATTATTTTCAGCATTGATACTCTTATATTAATCTTTCACTCCTACCCCCTTCACTAATATAGCCTTCTCTAAAACCTGATACTTAAAAACAATGTTTTATTAAACCATATAGAGCTCTTTTGAAATTGACTCTTAACACATACAAACCTGGCAAAGCATCTTTTGCTCAAGATTTGTCATTTGACAGAATTGATGGTAAGCAGAACCCCATATACTCACAGAGTGCATGTTATTAGATGTTTCATCTGTGCTAGGAACTTTGATAGGTGCTAGGGCTACAAATGAATGCCTGCTAGACAGTCCCTATCCTCAAGGAACTAATCTTAATAGAGAGAGACAATACATCAAAGGATACTGCGTCAGGAGGCTGAGTAGAGATAAATGAATGGTTGGAAATATCCTGAAAGTGCTCTGGAGGCCTGGAACTGAGCAAGATAAGGCCAAAGTTCACCTGTCAAAGCCCAGGGAACTGAATCCACTTTTGGAGGTGACAGCCAGAGTAAATCATCAGATCAGCAGTATTGCGACTGAGCCAGTCTGCTGAGACCTGGAAATGGCCTGATTATATAGTATCGATTATTAAAATGTCATTATAACAACTTTCATTGATAGAATGCTTTATGGTTTACAAAATAATGTGAGAGGTAAATAGTGCAAGAATTATTAGCCCTATTTTAAAGATAAAGTCTCCAAAGCTAGTTTAGTGGAACCCCAACCCTTTTCTCTTACTCTTGTACTGGGACAACTGAGTGTTTGCTTAAGGGTATAGAGAATCATGCTAGGTACAGAGAGGATACAATACATAATAAAGGACCTGCCCTCATGAAAAGTCAAAATAGGTCAAATGAATTATATAGATAGTAACAGTCGTCAGGAGTGAATGATAACTGTAAGCTAGACTAATTGGGCAAGACTTTTGGCATTGGCACTGCAGTCTAGGATATTGTGGTTAGTATGTTATATGTATGCTTATTCATATATTCTTCCAGTGGATTGCAGAGCTGAATATATCGTTCTTGAAAATAGTGAATTATGCCATTCCCCACCCCCCACCATTAATCCTACCTTGCCAGAGAGTGCTTCAAAGGACCCTGTACATTAAGCCTCTTGTGGCTCCGGTCTGGAATGAGCCTAACAGAGGCTTTGCTGAAGGGTAGCTAGGTAGCACAGTGGATAGAGTGTCATACCTGGATTCACATCTGACTTCAGATACTTCCTAGCTGTGACCCTGGGCAAGTCACTTAACTCCCATTGCATAACCCTTATCACTCTTCTGTCTTAGAATTGGTTCTAAGACAGAAGGTAAGGGTTTAAAAAAACTATGCAGAGTTTTCCAGTTGTCTATGTTTGTGTTACAGCAGAAGAATCTGCCATGAGACCACTTCCTTAAAGTTCATTTCCTTGTATGGGGAAGAATTATATTTGTGTAAAATGTCAGGATTTCAACAGGGTTATATTTCCTTTGAGGCTTTAAAAATATCAAGACAAGTCTTTTTAATATTTCATTTATTGATATTTTCAGGCTCATATAATTTTAGTCATGATCCAAGAGACCTTTGAATTTTCTATAGCTTCCAGAAGAGGAAATGTAGATATCCCCTGAAAATGGGCAAAACTCACATGTTACTTGAGCCAGGAGGGGTTTCAGATGCGTAGTAGATAGTGCCCACAAAGCATATGGCAAGAGACTTTGGCCCATGTAGGCAGACTGTATATCACTCTGTTCTATGCTGTAATATGTAGAAGTTGACCAGTAGGAAAGACTCAAAAAACACATCAATTTTAGGAAAAAACAAATTATCATCACCTACTTTAAAAACCACAGTGAAAGGAATGGAAGTGGCTGCTGGCTGTGTTAGGCCTTTCTGCGCCTCACTTTACTCAGATGTAAATCAAGGATAATGATAGCCCCTATATCACAGTATTGCAGTGAAGAGCAAATAAAATAATGTGTGTAAAGCACTTTCCAAACCTTATAGCACCTAGACATGAGGTTTTTTTTTTATTATTATAAGAGCTGCGATACAGAAAAAGATAGGCAGCATTTTGGTAATGACACCAAAAACATACCTTAATCCTAGTAGTGTCAGATCTGATTGTAACAAAAAAAACTTTTAAAAAACTTTTAGGAAGTACACAGAAAGGAATGACAGAGAAAGCATAGTTGATTGGAGCCCAAACTTCTTCTTAGGTTCAGGTTCTTAGGTTCGGGCTAGGCGAGACAAAGAATTAGCCAACTTTGATTGGGTATGAGATAGATGAGAGCCTCAAGTCCTTCCGTGTCACTACCTTTGCTCAAGGAAGAACACAATATGAACAAATGAGAGACCTGAATCCAAATCTTCATACATTTTGAGGGGGAAAGGGAACTTTCTTGGTCCTCTAGCCTTAGCCCCTCAGTTTACAGAGAAATAAACAGGTTAAGGGCCTGAGAAAGGAAGTGACTTGTAGGAAATGAAACAGGTAATAAGCAACAGGCCCAAGATTTGAACCCAGATCCTCTGACTCCACCACGCTGCCTTATCCTCATCAAATCCTTATTTTATGCCTGCTTTCTTCAATTTTTCGGTGCCATACTAGGAGAGCTTAATTGGTAAGAAAGAGGACCCTCAGTATTAAGGTGAGTAATTGCTTCTCTGCCAAGGCTTGGTCCTTCTGCCATTGCCACCTAGAAATCAGTTTTTTCCTGTGCTGTAATGCCATGCTGTGTGGTATGCTGGGCAATTTCTTTTGCATAAGCTTTCTTATAATATCTGGTTTTATTGTTTCGAACTGCATTTTGCATATTAACCACTTACTGCTTAACAAAGGGGTTTGTTGATGAGACATCTCTTTCTCTCCCAGCTTATTGTGTCCTATTCTGAAAAAGCTCTGATTTAATTCTATCTGAAATATGTTACAAGTGAGGCCATGTTTGATCTGGAATTAGAACAATTATTGAATTGATAATTATAAGAAACTACTTCCTTAAATATTTTAGTAAATTGGAAATGATTTTTGCTGCTAGCTTTTGCCCTATTTGTTTTAGGATAATGAAGATGTAATGGAAGAAGAAATTGGCTTGAACAAATCTAGTTGATGGAAAAGGACTTTTGAAGATGACTAAAATTACATGTTTTTGTGGATGTTCATTTTTTTCATGTTAGATACAAAACTTTTTTAGTCTTCCTGTTTTCTTTATAAAATAGGTAGTTGATACCAGGACTGTAGGTGGATTTTCAAAAGTAGCACTATGGTATTTTTGAAGTCATTTTGATGTGATCCTTGGGAAAGGTTAAGTCAATGCATTTCTTTTCATCTTAGTTTTAATTTTGAAGTCTGTAATTATGGAAGACTGTCTTTTAGATATAAAAATTTAGCCAGCTCACCAATTTTCTCTTATTATCCATCTCTCCAAGTTTCATAGGTTATTCTAAACAGAGTATAAACTAAACAAAATCAAGTATGCTTTCTACTGACTGTGCCTAAATTATTCCCATGCCTGAAATAGAAATCCATACAAATTTTCAAAAACAAGTGAAATTTGTACAACTTAGAGTTAATGACTTGTCTTGAACATCATGTACCTAATTGTGTATATTCATCCAAGAGCCAAATTACAAAAGTGCATTTTCAGGATAGAATACTTATGCTTCAACGAACACTTGTGATTTGGAGAATGATGTTTAAATATTTTAGCTATGATTATAATAAATACTATTTTTTCCTTTAGGCAACAAGCATACTTCCTCTACATTGAATCTCAGGCCAACAGATTCCGTTATCAGTAAACGTTTGTCTTCATCTTCTGCAACTCTTCCAAATTCTGACAAGAGTAAGTGTAGTTATTTCATGGGTTTCTGTGCAGGAAGATGAACATATACATATACATGTTTATTTTGATTGTATAAATTAATCTTCAGATTCTTCAAGGTTTGAATTCATTTGGGATGATCACTACATTGTTCTTTGAAGTAGAGTAGATCGTATTGTTCATCATCCCTTCAGTGTCATTTTCATTGATGTGAAATCTTGGTTTATTATTTTTTTGATTAATTCTACCAAATGAATTTACTGGACTTGAAATGTATAATTTGCTTTTCGAAGTATTATTTATTGTGACCAAGAGACACTCAGACTTAATGATAGTGTTTTGAGGTTCAAACTTTCTATCTCTACTTACATGTTATAAATAATTTTATTAATTATTATATTTAAGTTATTAATGAAAATTATTCTCTAGAGATTTTGAAATATTAAATACTCTTTGTGACTAGTGAGTAACTAGATGGTATAGAGGTTCAAGTGCTAAAACTGGAATCAAGAAGAGTTGAGTTCAAATTCTGTCTCAAAGTTAGCTTTGTCATCCTGGGCAAGTCACTAAACCTCTCTGTGCCTCAGTTTTCCTCATCTTTAAAATGAAGGAGTTGGACCTGATTCCCTTTAAGGTCCTTTCAAGCCCTAAATATCTGATACCGTATGTGTTTGTGTGTATATATATGTATACATACACACATATCCATTTTTAATTGGCACAATTACTCTTTAGGTAAGACTATCAGGGCATTGGTTAGTTGTGGCTTCCATCACAATTTTGGGTACTCAGTAATCACCTATTGGGTGATAGTTATGTCAGACACTAAGAAAATTCAGTTTTTTCATTAAATTAGCAGAAGCAAATGAAAGTGAATGAAAAAAAGCAGAAACATTTATTAATTTAAACAGATGAAAAGCAGTGGCAGACTACCCTACCGCAGCCTCACTCAGTCACTCCCTGAACAGTGTCCATTTTCTTCAAAGTGACCATTTGGTAAACTCTGGAAGCCAGTGGTGGGGGAGAAGCTGAGGAATGAGGCATTCTTTTCCGCTTGCTTTTTGGTGCTTTATGTGTGTTACAACTAGATTCTTTTTCAGAAGAAAAGTGTGGCACTCCCTTGCAATTTGGCTCCCTAGATCATGTTAAATCATTTGTCTTTATGGAAAATCTTATTTAGATTTGCTTCTATTTCTTGAGGCTCTTTTTTAAAGATATCAGAATGACAGGTGTTTTAAAATTTAGTGTCTCCTTAGGGTATTGATGTTTTCAGTTCCTTAGAATTTTTCCCCTGAACTCAGGATCTTTTTGTAACCAAGCTTATGGTTCACATTGGATGAATTATAAGTATTTTCAGTTCAAACACTTGAAAGAAAGTTGAGGCTCACTTAAAAAATGAGGCTTTAAAGGTTTCAATGAACTTAAAGCTTTCCTGGTTTTTTCTTGGTGCAAGAAGATTTGCTTTAGTCCTTTCTGTTATTGTTATTGGTAGTCATGTAGTAAAATTAGAATAATTTCTTTCCTATAGTAACAACTCATTGATTTGCTTTTTAAGATTTGACAGTTGTTTTCTCTCCAATGAAGCTATGAGGAAGGTAGTGCAAGTCTTGTTATCTTCATTTACAAGGCTGAGTGATTTGCCAGTGGTCACACAGCTAGTAAAAGATCCAAGGCCCAACTGGAGCCTGGAGCTTTGACTCCAAGGCTAGCACTGCCCCTTATACCTCAAGGTCACAATGTAGTAACTGATAGGGCTGGTGTTTAAAAGACAGTAGAAACATAGCTGCCAAGTCTTCTTTTAAGTAATCCCTTCTGACACTCTAGGACTGTTCAGTCTACAAAGATCATCATTACACACAGAAGTAAATTACGAGATCAGAGACATCATATTTGCAAATATTCCTCTTTTAAACCATGAATGATTAGAGCCTTCTGTTTTCCCCTCTACTTGTAGTGGAAATGAACACTTTAGAGTGCATAACAATTTATTCTAAAAGTATTTCATCATTGTATGTTCTCCATGTGTTTTGCACAATTTATAAATTAAGTGGATGGCTTAATTATCAATTTTTGGTGGACAAAGGAACTTGCAAAAGACCCTGCTCTATTTTCATGAATGTGCACTTTCACTTTGCAGCTGCCAAAAAGAAGAGTTGTTCTTTAAGCACCTGGCCTACCAAAAGAAAGGCCCTGAGCATTCTGAGCAGCCTCTACCCATCAAGAACCAGGGCACAACTCATTTTCCCTTGTTTTGTTTTCCTTATAAAACTAGGAAAGTACAAAGAGAACAGTTGAGATTATTCAAATTGTGGGATTTGTAGCATATTTAACACTAATTTTTTTTGGTGGGTAGGTAAAACCTCTTGGACTATGGATTGAAGTGTTGAGATATGATAGTAATATGCATGCACCATGTACAAAATTACAGTGTGCTTATTTTTTATTTGGAGGTCTTTGATGTCATTAAACACTCTATTACTACCCCCTCCAATTGTTCTGATTTCCCATTTGATTAATTATTTTATTTTTATCATAATTAATAAATTAATATATAACAAATCTATAAATAATTTGTTACTATATACATGCTTATGATTTACAGAGTGCTATGAGAAGTAAATTAGCTTAAATTTTCTCAGTGCTAATCTGTAAGTAAGATCTGGTAAGTAGTAAATCCTTATTGCCAGTGTGGGAAGGAAAAATGATCAATTCCAGATTCTATTATTTAAATAGTTTGTTTTCAAATAATGTTCCTTTGCACTTGGTCTTCAGGAGGAGGAAGGAAGAGAAGAAGCTTATATTTGACTAGATCTGGTAGTGAGCCAACTTAATCTGCACCAGTGGGGTCAGACTCCAATAGAGACATAAGGATCCCTGCAGGCTGCAGATTGACTTAATTTTAAAATGTCATGTTATCTATGTTTTATTGTATTATTATTTATTTTGTTAATTATTTCCCAGTGACATTTTAATCTGGTTCAGTGGCACTTGGGAGTGTTCGCAGGATGCTCTCTTTGATGACTCTAGTTTCCAGACTTAGAAAAAGTGGATAAAATAAGAAAAAAACCCCACATGTTAGTTACTTAAGTGCAGATCCTAAAAGGGCATCTTAATTGCTTTAAAAGTTGCCCTTAAAGTTAGAAACCAAAAGATTTTCCTTCTAAATAAAAAGGTAAACATAAACAGAAAACTTTAAGTAAAATTTGCCAAATATTGCTAGAGGCAGTTCAGCAGGGTGACTACAAGTATACTCCACCCACTGTCATTAACTGGTTTCAGGAAAAAAAACATAATATGAGATGAATGTTTTAAGGAGTAAACACTGTTGAGGCTCAAGCACCATCTGCTCGGAGTCTTGAATAATCTGCCAAATAACATCAAAGTAGAGTTTTGCAATGTTATTGGTAGGGGAAAGGACATAGTATTCATTATACTACATTAATGACACTATCATGAATTGGCATTGTTAGAGGTAATAATAGGATACGCCTATGTAGAATAAAGCTGAGGAGATGATCCATAGGATAATTCTAAGGATGGAGTTGTGTTGGAGGACTCAGTCCACTTCAATCATTTTCACTTTATTTTTAGTGAATTATACAAATTAAATGTTATGGGCCAGTTTTTGCATTTTGAAGCTGGCTTTTTTAATCATCTTTATGACCTGTTTGCACAGTCAGGAAAGTAAGATTATTTTATTTTGTGTACATTCATGGTATTGTGTAATAAACTATTACCTTTTAAGAATGGCTTTATCAAAATGAAAAGTTTCTATTTTTTCAAGGCTCTTTTCCTAACTAACATTACCCTTTGAAACAGCTTTGGATTCTTTCTTCTTTTTTTTGTAAACCCTTATTGCCTGTCCCTAGTAACAATTCTAAGACAGAAAGGCAAGGGCTAGGCAAATGGGATTAAGTGACTTACCTAGAATCACATAGCTAGGAAGTATCTGAGGCCAGATTTGAACCCAGGTCCTCCTGACTCCAAGCCTGGCTCTCTATTCATTGTGCCACCTAGCTGCCTCTTTTGGATGCCTTCTTTTTGCCGAACCAAACCTTTATATAATAGTTACTTCCTTCTCTTAGGTAAAATCCTATTGTAGTGTATATATATATATATATATATATATATATATATATATATATATATATATATATATATCATTGT
>NC_058136.1:19102900-19188698 GCF_016433145.1 Gracilinanus agilis | reverse complement strand
ATATATATCATTGTGGTAAAACATATTTAGAACAGGCAGCTGGAAAGGACCTTCCCGTCTGGACTAGAGTCCAGTACCTTCATTTTATAAATGTGGAAACCCATGCAAGAGTCCTAATGACTTATCCTAAGCCACCCAGCTTATAGGCCCCAGCTGCTGATATCTGACAAAATTCATATAGCACTTGAAAATTTATAAAACTGTTTATGTACGCTAATAGCTTTGAACCTCAGGACAACCCTGTGATGTAGATGCTGTAGGTATTAGTGTCCTTATTTTAGAGATCAGGAGATTGAGGCCCATGAAGGATAAGTGACTTCCCCAAGGCCACATGGTCAGGAAGTGTCAGAGGAACTCATCCAGTTGGATTGGAAGAGGATTATTCCAGAAAACTTAAATATTTACAAGATTATCTCTAGTCTCAATTTTTCCGGGATGCAATTTAAATAGTATTCAGGAGTCAGTGATTTTTACAATGAAAACCTGGATGCAAAAATGACATAAAATAGCAACTCATTCAAAATTATTTTCAAAGTTTCTTCTGTCATGTTGTTTGTAGTCCTGATGTCCACATGAGTTCCTGTAAGAAAAGCTCTATACTGCTTAGGGCCTGCTTCTGCATCTTCATTCCCCAGATGCTTTCATCAGTGTGCTGGCCATATACCGTGACTTCTTCCTTCCTTTTTTCTTTGGTTAACCTCTTCATTAACATTGCATGTGTTTGAAGACCAGGATAACCAATGCCACCCTCTCTGATTGCAGTGTTTGATTCTATTGTGATGGAATGTGTTGCTCTCTTTACCAGCTCTGTTTTTATGCTGAGAAATTGATTGTGTGCAGCCATTCATATTGCTCTTTCTTGCTTTGCCTTCATTTGTGAGAATTCTGGTTGAATCCTTTTTGATTTGTTCTCATTATTCAGCTCGGCGCTTTCAGATCAGTGCTCTGGAGAATAGTATAATCACTCGCCTTCTCACCCCTACACAAGCCTCTTTAGCTAGATGCAAAAATGCTGCTGTATTATCTGCTGCTGGAAGAGATCCCTCAGGTAACAGGCATTTGGAATAAGCCTGCAAGCTTTAGCATTTGCACATGCAAAGGGAGAGTTAATATCCTACTTAGCCACATCACTATTTTCAATCAGTCACTGTCATATTATTGTGTATTTTATACACAATATTCAGTTATAGATTTATTTCATGGCTTCTGCTGTAGTAATTTATAACAGTAGATAGATGAGGTCCCCAACCCCCTTTTTATCTGCTGGCCTACATGTAAATAAATCCAGAAAAATGTAGAAGGTACTATAGCACCAGCTGGAGAGGAAATGTAATGTGTCCTGGGATTACTAAGAAAGGCAAGAGACAGTCCTTGCTTGACCTTGAGGAGTTCACTGTCTAATGGAGGGAATTTTCATTTTTCCTAAAAAACCCAGAAAAATACAGTAAACTGCCCTTTACCATTTTAATTAAGGGAGGAAGACTAGGAAAAGTGATCTACTTGAAATTCTGCTGGGACCTTATCAGTTCTAGACTGTGTGTCCTGTAGAGTTCCAGAAACAACTGTGTCTAGCATAAAACTCCCTTAAGGTACAAGGTACCTGGTGAAAAATATCTTAACTTCTTTTGTTCTGATTGACGCTTACCTCTCCCAGCTTCTTTTCTCTTTCCTTCTTTCTCAAACACACTTGCCTTTTATAGTCTCTCTTCCCCCAGCCTTTTTCTCTTTACTGCTTTGATGCCAGCTAGGATACAGAATTCTAGTGCTAATGCTCTTGTGCTTGAGGTTCATTCAGTCTTGCTTTAGCCCACTTCTGGTGCTTCAGCTCCTTTTGAGCCAATTATGTATCCCTGTTTTTAAGCCACTTTTTTAGTTCATCTAATCACCATTTTTTCCCTCTGGAATGTTAAATGTTTCTAACTCTCTGCTTTAACTTAGTATCACTCCCAAGACAATTGAACAATTGACCTGAGTTTCTGTAGCTAGTCAGAAGCTAGTCACCATATTTAGGAATACCAGCAGGCATCCTTTGGCTTATCTGTCCCATAAAGGGTTGGTCTGAAAAACTATAATTTGGCTTCTGTAGAATTTTGTAGATATTTAAATAAAATGCTTTCTCCACAAAATTTTGATGTTCAAAAATAAGGTTGCATTTTTGTCAAGACTTTTTTCACAAGAAAAATAAACATGCCAAACATTTATTAATTGGCTACTCTGTGCAAGGAACTGTGCCTTGGGTTTGCATCCCTGGAGAACAGAGACAAAAACAAAACAGCCCCTCCCTTCTATTGGAGGTTGGGTTTCAGTAGGTAACAAAAATGCAGAGGAAAAAATCCATAAGCATGTTCTAGGGTACAGAGAATTGTTCAGTTTGTCTAGGGACTAAATGTGTGGTGAGGAGAATAGATATGGTGGCACCAGATTGTGCAGGGTTTTCAATGCCAGCCAAGGAGATGTATCCTGATTCAGTAGATACCAGTATTCCCCTGAAGGTTTTTGAGTGGCAAGGTGACACAATTAAGCTTGTATAGCACTTAGAAGTAATAATCTGAGATATGAGAATGGAGGGGCAGAAGGGAGTCTTGGTGGTTTTATTCGATTTTCATTAAGATGGACAACACTTCAGTTGCCATCTGTGGCATTTTCAATTTGACTTACATTAATCTTCCATGTCTTTGGGTTAATATTGAATTATTTTTGGTAACGGATCAGAAGCATAGTAATGCTTTTTTAAAGCCACAATTCCATAGTTTATTATTCATTAAGAAGGGTTCTAATCAGTATTCAGATATAGGAGGAAATTATAGTTTTAACTGTTTTTAGAAAAATACCTCCCAACTGTCTCATCAACTAACTCAAAGCAGTTAATATGTCTTTATAAGGAGAACATTTTTAAATAAAAGCACTGTTTATATCCTGGGATAAGTAATTTGACAGCATTTGGACTATTTAATGAATCAGACTTCTCTATCAGTTTTTTATCATGATGTGGAAATGGCCTCGTGTTTTCAGAGCCTCTGCCAGTGAAGCAGAGTTCTGGGTTTTCACAGATGCTACCCAGCTCAAAAGGCTTCAAGTACCAGTCTGAGGGTGGATTGTGTGCCTTTCATTTGAAGATCAGATTCACTAAGAGTAGAGAAGACACCAGATGATGAATACTTTTGGCCATAATATCTCATTAAACCAATTACTAATGAAGGGAGGGCTTATGAGCTGTACCTATAACTGTGATCACAGAAATTCACAGTAATGAAGAAGAGTAAATAATTGGAATGTTTACCTTACTTAAGAGACAAGCAAGCATGGAATTATTTCCAAGGTACAATTAATTTTCCTAAAACAGATGTTTTAGTTACTTACAATTTGTAATTTTTCTGTTGACAAACTGATTCTGAAGTACAGTGATTGAATGAAAAATAACTATTGCACACAGACTTTGGAAAAGCATCTTATTTTTATCTACAGTAAATAAACTTGTTTTCACGGTGCTATACTCTTGGTGTTGCTTTTGAGATACTAATTATGTGGTGTTGGTGTCTCATGTTTATGACACATTTTCAGTATATGCTTCCTGTGGTGTTGTATGCAATCTGTGATTTCTAATAGATACAATCTTTTTCTCTCTTCTCTTTTCCTATTCTTATGCTATGTATTTGGCTGTATGTTTTGTCTTGTCAAATTTCTAACTTTGTAGAATTTCACTCCTGTCCTCGTTCAGCTGTCACCGGGACTTTCAGTCAACCGCTGCAGGCCTCCAGAATATCCGTGAGAAGCCGCAGCATTGACAGACTGAAGAGTTCCACTGTTTTGGTAAGTGCTACAGGGTTTGTTGTAAATATCCTTTTTTTGAAGATGGGGTTTTTTGTCTCCAAAAATTTGTATTTGCTCAAATCTTGATTGGAATGGGCTTGTCACACCTATTAAAAGTGTTGTATAATTTCCATAGAAGCTAAATTCTTAGTTATCAGTGGTATTTTACAACAGAATATGGATAATTCAAGTAGTTTTAACCAGTAGTTTTTTAAATAATCAATTAACAGACATTTATTAAGTAGCCAGAAACAGTGCAGAAACAAAACACTCCCTACCCTAAAGGACTTTATACATGATCATAGGAAGCAATTAATATACATATAATTATTTTGTTATATACAAAGTAAATTTGTATACAGATTTTTAATTTCTCCCTCTTCCTCAACCCTCTTTCCAAAGGGTTGCTAAAAAATTCAAACGTTGGCCATTTTGGACTTCATCCAAATTTTCCCCACTAATTGTGGAGGCAGAGGGATGGAGAAAGAAGGTAGACAATGAATAGTGAAATAATCAAAAGAAATCATGATGATAGAGAAGAAACTTTTAAAGATTTGGGAAAATCTATAAATTGTATATTCATCCATGAAGAGTCAAGAGTTGACAGAATACTCATTTTTAGAAGAAAGTGTATCTTACATAGTCAATTATGTTAACAGTGGTAAGAGTTTTTTTTGTTTTTTTTTTAAACCCTTGTACTTTGGTGTATTGTCTCATAGGTGGAAGATTGGTAAGGGTAGGCAATAGGGGTCAAGTGACTTGCCCAGGGTCACACAGCTGGGAAGTGGCTGAGGCCGGGTTTGAACCTAGGACCTCCTGTCTCTAGGCCTGACTCTCACTCCACTGAGCTACCCAGCTGCCCTGTAGTTGTTTTTTTACCTAAAAGCTGGATGCCTACTATTTATTGCCTTTTAGAGCTTACATATATGGCCCTTTCTTCCATACCTCTCTGCCGGTAAGACACAGACACACATACATTTTTTCTCTGTGACCTTTCTGATGAACTAATATATCTTTGCACTCTTACCATCTCATCTTCCAGCTGATCTCTTCTGGGCTTTTCACTTCAGTACCAGAAGGCCTGGTGTATGAATTTTTCTTGGAGTCTACTTCACTTGTTAATGGCCAAATTGGGCCTATTGGGGGGCTAAGCAATGTTTACCTGTGGCTGCATTTTAAAGCCTTTGGCTTCAGTGATACAAATAGCTGAAGTTTGTGAAGACCTACCTAAGTCCATTTGAAGCACTTTTTGGCTTTACCACAATTCAGTACTTATCCATTACACTATAAGGGCTTTTTAACACAACAGTCTATTTGTATTGTGCCTGGAAGGGAAAAGATTTTGAAGAACTATTGGTTCCAGATACCAGATAAATAAATACAGATGTTTAAAATTTTTTAAATTATTTAAAAATTCATTTTGGTATTTTGAAGGTGATATTGCCTTTGCTTATTTTTTTTTAGTTTTATTCTTTTAGAGAAACTTAAAAACTTGAAGAAAATAATATCATGGGCTTAATTTTCAATGAAAAGTCTGTATCCAACTTCCTAAGTTATTGAATTATTGGTTTGGACCATTACTGCACTGAACTACTTTTCAAGATAGTTGTAATTATTATGAATGTAACTTTTAAAAGTTGAAATTACATTTTTGTCAGTATATTGCAAACAAATATTAAGGAGAACATACTATCACATAGACAATGGTACTGAGCAGTATGAGAAAGATAAATTCATGTTGGAAGTAAGAGTCTTTCTTCATGATTCATGTCTTGGTACCAGATACTCAGTACTGGTGAAGAATAATGACAGTTTGGCATTTAAGAAACTAAGTATAACTTTTTCATACAGATTTCATTTTTTAAAAATAAATTTTTATTGATGTCTTTTGTTTTTTCCATCATAATGATTATCCCTAGTGTTCATCCCCCTCCTAGAGAGCTACCACACATAACATTTAGTATTTTTTATTTTATAAATATATTTTATTTTACCAATTACACATAATAATTTTCCACATAAGTTTTCCAAAGTTATATGATCCTCATTGTCTCCCTTTCTCCCTTCTCTCCCCCTTCCTAGAGCCGGTAAGCAATTTGATCTGGGTTATACATAACAGTATTTTTGAAAAAAAGAAAAAGAGGTGGGAAAAAATCAGCATACTCCCATCAGTACATTGAAAAGTACCCCCAAATGGTGTACTATGCAACACCTATGGACTTCCCACTTCCCCAAAGGTGTAGGTTGGGGATGTCTTCTATTGCCTCTTTATAACTTTGTTAAATTTGTGTGTGTGCACGCATGTGCATGCATGCTTGAGAATATGCACATTTTTTTCATTTACATTATTGTAGTTATTATATATTGTTTCCTGGCTCTTCTTACTTTGTTATGCATCTGTTCATATAGGTCTTTCTATACATTTCTGTACACATCATATTTATCATTTCTTATAGCACAGCAATATTCCATTTCATTAATACTCCACAGTTTGGTCATTCCTTCATCTGTGAAAGGAGGATTTGTCTACTTTGTTTCTGATTCTTTGCTATTCATAAAGTTCTGCTGTAAATACTTTGGTGTATATGAGAACTTTCTTTTTATATATGGCTTCCTAGGGTTATCAGCCCAGTAATGAAGTCTGGATCAAAGGATATGGACATTTTAGTCACTTTATTTATTCCACATTACTCTCTAAAATGGCTATACCAATTCATTGTTCCACTAACAGTGCAGTAATTTGCTATCATTTGGCAATTTCTCCAACATTGGATATATCATTTTTGTCATCAGATTTGTTAGGTGTTTTGTGAAACTTCAGGGTTTTGATTTGTATTTCTCTTATTATTACTGATTTACAGCCTTCTTTCATGCTGTTGTGAATATTTTGAGATTCTTCTTTTGAGAACTGTTTGTTCAAGTATCTATTGGAAAATGGCTTAGTTGTATGTATATATTTGCTAATTTTTTAATATATTTTATCGACATATGTATCAATAATATATATATCCATGTGTGTGTGTGTGTGTGTGTGTGTGTGTGTGTGTGTGTGTGTGTGTGTATTTTAGAGACCTAACCCTCATCAGAGATATCTGTTGTCTCTGTTGTCTCCACAGAAGCTTTAGTTTCATGTAATCAGTTACATAATTTAGCTTTTCCAATTGCTTCTGGCCCCTACTTGGTTAAGAAAAATCTCATAGCTGCAAGAGGTATTTGTTTAGTTTCTCTTCCTATTTTTTAATAGTATGATCTTTAATATTAAAATGGTATATCCATTTAGAACATATTTTGGAATTTAATTTAAGGTGTTGATCTAAGATGATTTCTGCCAAACCGGTTTCTCATTTTCTCTGCAGGTTTTATCAAATTCTAAGTAATATGTGTTTTCTGATTTATTGGTTCCATTGTTTCTTATTCCTCCTCATCGTAGTCTATTCCACCAGTCTACCTCTCTTTTTAAAATTAATACCAGATGATCTCGATGATTGCTAATTTATAATACATTTTGAGGTCTAGAAATGCTATTCCCCTTTGTCCCTGTCTCTTTTCCTCATTTCCCTTTTATATTCTAGACCTTTTGTTTTTTTAAATGAATTTTGTCATTATTTTATCAGGTTTTATGAAATATCCCCTTGGTAATTTGATTTGTATAGCATCAAAAGTAGAAATTGACTTGGGTAGTATTGTCATTTTTATGATATTGGCTTGGCCCAGCCATAGGCACTAAGTATTCTAACAACTTAAATTGTTCTTAGGTAGAATTATTTTTCATATAAAAACAAAGCATAGACATTAATTTTAAAAATTCTTTATTTTGCTCATCCACTCAGAAATCAGAAGTGGACAAACATGGACCAACTCATGCTGCAAAGAGATCTTCATCACCATCTCTGTCAACTTATAAGAGACCACCTTCTCCTGCTAATGTTAAGCATCCTCCATCTCCCTCTGCACCAAAGTAAGTAGCTAATATGAAGTTGTTCCATTCCACATAAATTGCCAGAATGAGTTAATTTCCTTGTTTTAGAATTTTTGTAAAGTGGAATATGCAGCAGTTTAAGCTCAATCCATTTTAAAAGGTCGTATTTCAGGATCTCAGAGTTAGAAGGGACCTTAGAAGTCATTGAGTTAAGCCTTTTTGTTTGTTTTTTAATTATACTATAAAAGCCTGCTGATTTTGCTCCATTAATCTGAATATAGGTTGCTCCTCCTAAAATTATATCCCTTTGAAAGAAATATATATATATATATATATATGCACTAGAAAGTAATACCAATTATATATAATGTTTGGGTTATGCTCAAGCCGTATTTGGGGGTGGGGATTGTGACCTATATTCAGAACAATGTAGTAATGATAATGCCACCTCTTATTTGAATAGTGCTGTGTGCTTTTTGAAGTGCTTTCATATGTACACTAGCATATATTTCTTTTTTGAAAACTAACATACTGTTTCTTTTTCCTCAGCAAAGTAAGTCAGAGAAGTCGCCCACCTTCCCCTAGTACATTAAAACAGTTGCCATCATCTCCCACCACTGGTGTAAAACCAGTTTTTAAGCCTATTCAGCGTCCTTTGATTACACCCACTGTCATCAGTATACCCAAAAAGAGCAAAACATCTGAAATAGAGAGCAAATCAAAGGACAAATGTGAAGCCAGAAAACAAGAACTCCAAACATCACCAGCTTCAGAAAAAGCTGTAAAGACCAAAGAAGGTATGATGATCATATTAAAAGTTTCTTGTGGTAAGGCTTTGATTAATTGAGCTATTTTGGAAATAATTAACTGAATTCCAGGGACTCAGTAGAAAAATAGTACCTAGCATCTGATAATAGTATGATATTTCTTTTATGCCATCTCGAGTTCTAAAAAGGATTTGCTCTTTTGTTTCTCCATAGATTATGGTTTATTATTAGTATGATTAATGGACTTGCCTATGATTTATTATTAATAAAAATGACAATAACAGGGTTTATGTGCTTTGGAATTGTTTGTTTGTTTTGAGCCTATCTTGCCCAGGCCAGATGTTCAGGGTTTGTTTATCTCACTGATCAGCTTGAGAGTTTTGACCTCCATTTCAATCCTGTGCTAGTTTGCCTCTCCCTTGGTCCCATAGGGGCCCCACAGTGATTCTGGATCTAGTGGAGATATATGATTGTCTCCAGAGATCTGCCAGCCACAGCCTCCCTGGCATCAGGGGTTAAATTGAAGTGTTTTCCTCACAATAATCCCGTGAATTAAATATTACAGGTGTTATCCCTGTTTTACAGATGAGGAAACAGGCTTTGAGAATTTAAGAGACCAGCCTATGATCAATCATGCAGCTAGTAAGTTCCCCAGGCAGGTCCTGACTCGAAATCCAGTCATCCCCTTAACTGTACAATGCTGCTAATCATGATAGGGAATTCTGCCACCCTTTGTGGACAAATTTTTGGTGGAGCCCCATTGTGGACCAATCTCTAGTTCTCTTCTCTCTTTTCTTTTGTTACATATGTCAATTTTGGGGAATAGCTAGCTAGTCAGTGTGCTTTGTATTTTTTAAGGGACCTAATGAAAAAGAAGTCTGAAAAGGTAGGTTGGAGCTAGATTGGGATCAAGTTGAAATGGTGGGCTGAGGAATTTTTTTTTAATTCTAGAAGCATTAGAGAGCCACCGAGGGCTTTGGATTTAAGCAGTGGTGTATCCAGCACAAATCTATGTATGCCTTTGGTTATAGTTCAGAGTTAACTTGATCTGTTGTTCTATATTTCAGGTAGTTTAGTAATTTGTTATTTAAGGGGCCAGCTAGGTGGCTCAGCGGATAGAGAGCCAGGCCTGGAGATGGGAGGTACCAGGTTCAAATGTGGCTTCAAATACTTCCTAGCTGTGTGGGCAAGTCTTGACTTGGGTAGTCACTTACCCCCTGGGCAAGTCACTTACCCCCAATTGCCTAGCCTTTACTACTCTCCTACCTTAGAATCAACACACTGGCCTTTGGCCAGAGAGCTGAACCTTCATTTTCTTTGATTTCTCATCTGAGAGATTAAAGTGCCAAGTTCTGGTAGCTTCAATTCTGTTTTACTGTTTTAATGGGAGAGGACATGATTGGGGTAGCAAATGGGAGAGTAATACCTTTGACTGCCTCTCTAGGACATGATGCCTAGAACTCCCCTGTTAAATCTAAGACCATAAGAGAACCTTTCCTCCTCTAAAAGAGATTGCTTCATTATATTAAAGGGCAGACTTCCTTTCTTGCCCTCATCCTTAGGGTCTAAGAGATTAATCTCTTAGACTTAGAATTACCTCCTACCATACTTTTTTTTTCTCACTTCCCAATAATAATCTGTTTTCTGTAGGTATGGTCCCAAAGGAGACCCCATAACAAAGTAGAACCATTTCTTTTTTTAAAAACCCTTTACTTATGTCTTGGAATTAGTTCCAAGACAGAAGAGTTGCAAGGGCTAGGCAATTTATGTGACTTAGCTAGGGTCACATAGCTAGGAAGTGTCTGAGGCTACATTTGAACCCAGGTCTTCCCAAATCCAGGCTTGATGATGCTCTGTCCAATGTATTATTACCTTGCTGCCCCGCCCCCAACTATATCCTTTTTGCTGGCAGTTAACCATTTGGTAATATTTTAGATGGTGCATGTGACAAGGTCTTAGATCTGTAGGTCTTTAGAATTGTAGGTACTATATGGGAAAGTGCTATACCTAGGAGACAGAACACCTGGATTCTACTCCTGGCACTGCCTAAATAATTAGGTGATCTGACTTTAAGCATGTTACATTACTTTTCTAGGTCGGCCTCAGTTTCCTTCTTTGTAAAATCTTGGTACTATTTAGGTGATTTCTAAGGCCCTTACCAACTAAATTTTAGGATTAAACCTTCAGAGTCTCAACTAAAGGGGTGATTATGCTCCTAACTGCTAGCTGCCAACACTCAGGATTCTCTGTGGGCAGTAGCAGCCACAATAGAAGCATTTGCCCACATGAACCACTGCCTCTTTCTTTGTGGTAAAAAAGCTCTGCAGAAAGAGAAAAATATGTGATTAAAGAAGCAGTGTGTTATTTCATTTTAAAATGAATGAAATATAAAATCTACAGAGCAATTTTCAGGTAGAATGCTTTTTTGGTTTGGATGGAGATGTGAATTTTTGTTGAAATTGACCTTCTTTCTGGCAGCTTTAAAACTCTAAATTATTTTGACTGCCTGCATTTTCTGGGTTTTTATCTAAAATTGTCATTTTGCCACATTTTCTATTTAATTGACCCTGCCAAGCAGATTTCCATTTTATTCTTTTCAATTAAATCTGAATTTCTTCCATTTTACATTTTTCTAATGACTCATGTCAGTAGATTCTTAGGTCCTGACATATCATAAGAAAGAAAGGATATTAGTTGAATTTGATCAAAGGAAACCTATCTTTTAAAGAGAAGGGAAGAAAGAAAAGTTAATCTTCTAAACATTTGGTAAACTAGCTTATACAAGTAATTTCTTTATATATTTCTTAACCTCTTCAGTAAATCCTCCCGTTATAACAAAGAAAACAAGTTAAAAACAGTCAAGAAAATGACCCTGTGTGTCAGCAAGTCAGCACCATTCTGCTCCTCTAGTCCTCCACCTTTCTCCTAAGAGAATGAGGAGTGTGACTCATTGTCTGTACTCCAGAACTTAAGATGGTCATTTCAAATATCCAAGTTAGCTAAATGTCATCACTCCATGTGCTTTGGGAGGCTTCGAATATTAAGCCAAACTCTGTATACCATCAACCTTCTGCTCTTTGGGTGCTATTTACTCAGAAAAAATAGCTTACATTTTGATGGCACTTGAAAGTGTACAAAACACTCCTAACAATAGCCTATAAATCAGGTAAATTAATTATCCTCATTTTTACAGATGAGGAAACTAAGGCCCTGAGAAGTTAAGAGAATTGTTCAGGGTCACACCGCTTGTAATTGTCTGCCCTGGGATTTGAACACAGGTCTCCTGACTCCCATTCCAGTATTGTCATCATCAACATCATCAGAAGACATTTATTGCCTACTCTTTGTGGGGTACCAGAGGCATCAAGCAAATTCTCTATTACCAATGTCTTTGCATGTTTGAAGGTCTGTCAGATAGAAGGCAAAGTAGGCTTGCTCTGCCTGTGTCCAGAAGGAAGAATTGGGAGCAATCAAAAGAAGTACTGATTTGAATATATTGGACTTTTTCTATGCTTTTAGAGGTAGACCTGAGTCCAAAACTTTATGGTTTATCACCCGGTTCAATAGATACAGCCCTACTGTAATCCTCCTATTGTTCTTTATTGCTTTCTCCTCAGAATCTCACAGTTTCATACCTGGAAGGGACCTGAGATCATTTGGTCCCAACTTGAATAAAAATCCTCTCTGCACTTGCCCACAAGTGATCATGTAGCTTCTGCTTGAACAGCTTCATTGCTGGGGCAACCAGTTCCACTTTGGGGTGGTTTTTCATCATTAGGAAGTTTGAATTAGAATCTACCTCTTTGCAGGTGCTACCCACTGAGCCAAGTTTAGCAATTCCTCTAGAACTGGGCAAAGCAAGCACCATCCCTGTTTTATCTGACAGCCCTTGAAATGTGGGAAGACAGTGATCGTGTTCCTTCTTAAGTCTTTTCTAGCTAAGAAGCTAAACCTTCTTTAGTTTCTTCAACCAATCCTCTTAGGGTATGGTGTTTAGCCCTCTCACTATCTAGGTCACTGTCCCAGCCCATCAGTGTCCTTCTTCAGATGTCTGAACATAATACTCCCTCTCCACATGTGGTCTGATGAGGATCATACCCCCTCTCTTGCAAATATTAGGCCTCTTAATGCACCATACAATCCCATTGACTTGTTGGGGTTTTGGCCATTTCCTAACCATCCTGACTATACTGTACTCTAGCCACTGCCTGTCTCTCATGTTCAGAGCAGACATGGATTTAGGGGCTACCTAATCCAACTCCCTCATTTTACAGATGAGGAAACTAAAGGCCAGAGATGAGAAATAGCTAGGCCATTGTCACACAGGTAGTAAGTGGCAGAGCGAAGAGTCAAATCCAGGTTCTCTGATTCAAAATCCAGTACTTTCTCTGCTCTAGCCTATGGTTCTGCCTTGTTAAAATACTTTTCCTTTTCATTTTGAGCTTGCTTGTATGTGGTTATCTCAAATAGCCATTTTTATTAGAGGTAAATTACTTTTTGATTTTGTTAGGTCCTTACTTTTATCTTTGTGTCAATTCTAAGACAGAAGAGTGGCAAGGGCTAGGCAAACAGGGGGTAAGTGGTAACACTGCTAGTAAGTATCTGAGCCCAGATTTTAACTTAGATCCTCCTGACTCCAGGCCTGGAACTCTATCCACTGTGCTACCTAACTGCTCCTTAGAGGTGAATTATACTTTGGAACAAGTTGTTAAAAATTGACATTGAGGTTTGTTTGGGGATTTTTGTTTTGTTTTGATTCAAAAATGGGTACTAGGGATCATGATTCTTACTTGTGTGTATTTTTGAATCTTTAATGCTTCCATTTGTATATAGTCTCTTAATTTGGGGCTGTACTTCCTACTAATCCAACTGAATAATTTCAATTTTTATTCACAGTAGAGCCCAGTAATAAAACTGGACTAGAGACCATAAGTGCCGAAGAAGCTGCTAAAATTCTGATGGCAAAACAAGAATTTGTTCAGGACCAGAAGGATCAAGAAGAAGGGGGAAAAGATCTCAAAGAAGAAGAGGAAAGGTAAGAATTAAACAGTCTCTTCCATGTTGAAAATATGGCTGACTTTTATTTTGATTATAGGAGCAGATGTTAAAAACCTTAAAAAAACTCATTCCCTCTTTTAAAAAATTGTAGGCAGTGATGATGGAAACTTTCAGCAAGTCATATGAAAGTTACTTTTGAGTATGCATGAAAAAAGATTTTCCTTATAGCCACCTAAATAAATAAGTAGAGAATCTTTTTCCTGCCCACACACATATTCACAGAGTGTACACTGACATTTAAAATAAAAAATGGGCTGGACTAGAGAGAGGCCTCCCTAGTAGCAGTGGTTATTGTCTCAATTTCCTGCACCTGTTTGGGAAAAGGTATGAATTGGGTGTTATTTAAATGAGTAAAAATTGATAGGGAAGCCTTGCCAGGTCATACTGGGCCTCTTGGGTGTTTGCCACATGTCCAGACTCTGGTCTCCCAGTGGAATCTGAGTGGTCTTTTTATCTAGAATTATGACCTGGGAAAAGGGTCTTCTGGTACCTCTGTTTCCCAAGACTGCTTTGTCCTAGAATATAAGTGTCACTCACTTATTCAATACTTGTCTAAACAACCTCTTCCCAGTGTCAAAACACCTGTCTAACCTAATATAATAATCAGAAGGTTGCTTGACTCAGAGCAAAGAAAGCTATGGTAGCCAAATTACCCCTCTGTTTTAAGAAGTTTGTTCTGCCACACAAACCAAAAACACTGGTGTCTGATCATCCTGACTCTTCAACTCACATTAGTATTTTCCAATTCTTCCTTTTGAGACTCCACTTCTCCCTTCTTCTCCCTTCTGTTTGTCCTTGAAATGCAATTTGCCATTACATTAGTACCTTTCTTTGTTTCAGTAGGAACCTCATATCACATTATGGTTTTCAAGGTTATAGCTTATTTTATATTGAAGTTGCCCATTTCCTATTGACATCTAGGGGATATCAGAATCTCATTAGCAAACTGGTTTCCACTCCTTCCACAGGAAATGATACTTGTTAAAACATTTCCTGTCAGTGGCCATTTCTTCATATACCATTTTTAATTTTTTTGATTATATACTTAGTAACCACCATCACCATCAAAAAACCTTTAATTAAACAAGTACATTAAAAAAAGATAATGTTCAAGACCACAAACTCCACATTGTTTACAATTTGTTAAAAATATATAAATTATATATGTGTGCTAATGTAAACATCTTCTGCTTTGGGAGTTCTCTTTGCATTTGTTTCACTTGGGTACTTTTTTCTCTTGATTTTGTGGCTCTTTTTAAAAAATGAAGTCATAGTATGTATTATTCTTATTCTCTTTTCATCTCTCTAGATATTTCCCTTATTTTCTTTATATTTTTGATATTTGTCATTTCAATAACATAATATAATTCATTACATTTATATATCACCATCTTATATTCAGCCATCTCTCATTCATTGCATGTGTGTTATTTTGTCATAATAAACAATGCTTCCATGACTATTTACATACAAACACAGCTTTTTTTTAATGTTTGTTTTTTTATTTTTTATTTTTAAATATTTTCCCATGGTTACATGATTCATTTTCTCTCCCTCCCCTCTTCCCTACCCCCTCCAGGAGCTGACAAGCAAGTGCACTGTGTTATGTGTTACCACTTGTTAATCTTATTTTTTTTTAAATTCACAGCTGCTCTAGCAATGTGATGTTTCCTATCATCATTTAATTTGATCACCTTAGCCCATCTGGATCTCAGTTAGCATGTATTACCAGGACCATATTTTGTTAGATTAATCCTTAGGCAGCAGAAACAATCTGTTGCCAGAACCATACTCTTTCCAAAACAAGTCTTTTTAGCTTTGTCATACCCAGTGGAACTTTTGTTCCAGTGCCACAATCCCTCAGGGATACAGGATTACTTCCATAGTATGATGAGTATTAAGGTAAAACTTCTGCAGAATATTTATATTCTGTCGTCCCACCAGAAACTATGTTTGGATTATGAGTATGCTCAGGCTTAGATCTACTATTAACCTCATACAGGTATGTGGAGACTCTCCAGATAGCTATCTTATTTATCTTATCTAAGATTTTATTCGTCTCTTTAACTTCTTATTTATTTTTGGTTAGATTTATTTAGTTTTGAGAAGGCAAAATTAAAGTCCACCACTATTAATATTTTGTTATCTATTTCCATCTGTATTTCATTTAGTTTTTTCTTCAAAAATCTGAGTGCTATAACACTTGGTGCATATAGGGCCAATATTGATAATGCTTCTAATATTAGCCATAGTACCCTCCCCCCAAAAGAATATAGTTACCCTGTTCATCCCTTCCAGTTATATCCATTTTTCCCCTAACTCTATCAGAGATCATGACTACTATTCCTGTCTTCACTCTATGTCATCCACTATTTCTTTTTTTTAAAACCTTTACCTTCTGTCTTGGAATCAATACTGTATATTGGTTGCAAGGCAGAAGAGTGGTAAGGGCTAGGCAATGGGGATTCAGTGACTTGCCCAGGGTCACACAGCTGGGAAGTTTCTGAGGCCAGATTTGAATCTAGGACCTCCCATCTCTAGGCCTGGCTCTCAATCCACTGAGCTACCCAGCTGCCCCCTGTCATCCACTATTTCTTGACTTTGCTATCCTGGCCTCCAAGATAGGGGTATCAATCTTGTTTTATATTTGGTAGCCTCTGTCACCATGATGGAACTGTCTTGAGAGCTTGCCTTCAGCTTTTCAGGCTTCAATTTTAGTGCTCTTTAAAATACAATAAAATCCCTCTCATACTTTTTAGGGCACAAAGAGGAAATTTCTTCAATAGAAATAAAGCATTAATTGAGTAGAAGTACAATACTAATTCTAAAATGACACAATATTGAACTTCCAGTGAAGTCTCCTTCTGATTCCTCACTGTTGTATGAAAGTGCCCCCTGGGTTCTCAAAGGCTGTACTAAGCTGGGAAAGCTTTTGAGTATAAGCCCAGTGAGAGATTCTTTGTGTCTCTCAGTCAAGGACTGGCTTAGCTAAATTACTAGGGACTTGTCACCCCAAGGTTGGCTATGAGACAGTGAATTTTATTTTGCCTGTAGTCATTCATAGAGGTCACATTCTGCATTGGTGAAGGGAGAGGATCCAGCATATTATGTTGGTATACAATTACAGCTCAACTAAATAAATAACACTAATACAGCATATTTGCAAGCTCAAGTAAAGTAATCATGATGGACTTTCTTTGTCCCAGGCACCAACAGAGCCACCTCCTTCCTTAGTGTGTGTAAGTGCTCATATCAGCCTGGGGTGTGTGGGGGGGAGTCAAGTGACTTGCCCAGGGTCACACAGCTGGGAAGTGTCTGAGGCCAGAATTGAACCCAGGACCTCCCATCTCTAGGCCTGCCTCTCAATCCACTGAGCCACCCAGCTTCTCTTTGCCTATTCTTTAACATAGGGATGATAACTATAGCACCTGCCTCACAGGGTTTTGTGGGGCTCAAATGAGATACCTTATATAAGTGCTTTATAAATTTTAATGTGCTACATCAGTGTCAATTATTATTAGATATTTGTATAAGAAATCTCTTCAAACCCAGTTTCACTGAAAAAATGGGGCTAGTTTGTAGATATTTTTAAAAACCAGTGCGCTGTTGACTCTTGTCTTTATAGAAGACTCTAGATTGACTTGTCTAGAAAGAACTCTCCTTTGTAACAAATAGTTTCAGGCATCAATTTCATTTTTAGCAGCACAGGGGAAATAGTCACTTAGATTTGTTTAGCACTGTCTTTTCACCTATATTCTCATGTACTTCTCCCAACTACCCTGTTAGGTAGTATAAATGCTGTTATCCCTGATCTGCAGATGAAGACATTTTTCTGATGAGACCTTTCAGCATCCCAGAGTTAGTTTATGGCAAAGCCTGGATTCAAACCAGGCCTTCTCACATCAAGTCCAGTGATGTTGGGGAGATGGGGGTGGGGTGGAGGGAGGGAGTTATGGAGACCAATGCAAACCACAAGAAAGGGTAGAAGTATGGAGAGTGATCCTGTAGAAGAGGCTTTTGGCTGTGTTTTGAAAAACACACTTCTGAAGCCATATTTTAGGAAAAGATAACATTTAGGAAAAGAGCCGTTTCCAGAGTAATGAATCTATACATTTTCTGCTTATGTTACTAGGAAAGTAAAAGAGGATACTGAAAAGAAAGAAATTGGAGCAGAAGAAGAAAGGGATGCCGGGCACACTCAACTTGGGGAAACAAGCCCACCAGAAGAACAGAAACAGAAGACAGAAGAGGACCAGGAGAAGCTGGCTGCAGAACTCCAGCAACAGGTGTGCTAGTGCTAAGCCTTTTTAGTAGGAAACAGCAGGAGTCACCTGTGCTTCCTAGTAAGCCCCTTGTCCACTCAATGTAGTACGTGTCCTACCTAGTACTTTGGCCTTTTGGATGGTCAGCCAAGTGTGTGCTTAGAACATTTTCTACTTTGGGTACCCAGGAGCCTGAAAGGTTAACCATTTTTTGACGTCATCTCCCACAGGTTATGTCTGACCTGATCTGAGCACCGGACCGAAAGAGAAAACTCAAATCATCTATGTTTCCCCAAGTATTCTTTAGTTATAACAGTTACTTTCTCAGGCCCATAAAATTAAGTCACTGAGTACTTACTAAACATTATTATATGC
The DNA here is from genome assembly GCF_016433145.1 of Gracilinanus agilis. NCBI lineage: Eukaryota > Metazoa > Chordata > Mammalia > Didelphimorphia > Didelphidae > Gracilinanus > Gracilinanus agilis. The sequence goes on along the minus strand of NC_058136.1, from coordinate 19,170,507 downwards.
CTCAGAACTGTGCTGGGTGCTTATGAAGATATGTATTGCAAAGAAGTTAATGTGGAAGGAGGGAGGGAGGCAATGCCACCTCTTGAACGCATAGTCTTGTTAGAGAGACAAGCCACTGAAACAACTGGAGAAGAATACAATACAAGAACCAAAATGTGGGGGTTAAACTATAAATGCTGAAGGTGAGAGAGGTGAACAATGTGGTCTGAACTGGTTGGAGAGGACCAGAGGACGTGGAGGTGGCTCTAAGGGTTGGATAAGAGGAGAATTGGAAAGGGTAGCTGAGACAGCTCTTCCTTTTCAGTGAAATGTAAGACGAGATCATTTTGAAAGCAGAAATAGGACAAAGAAGAAAAGGAGTGAGGGTTTAAAGAAAGAGGAAAAGGTGAAGATTATTTCCATAGTTTAAAGTAAGTACACTTGTAGTTTAGAGTGCAGAGCCACTGGCAAAGGTTGTTCAACAGACATTTCTGTAAAATCAGTTGCCTTGTCCAGAGCCTCAGGGGAAATAAGGCACTCTCCCTGCTTTGGAGCTTAGAAAGAATACAGGAAGCAGGCTATAAGGTGCACCCACGGGTAAATATGAGATGTCTAAAAGAATTGTCAGGTGTTGGACGATCAGATGAGAAGTCAACTCCAGGCAGGGCAAGCAGGGAAGATTTCAGGGGGAGGAGGTGGCCTTTGACCTGAGACTTATAGAAAGAGAGGTGGGAGGTTGCCAGAACAATGAAGGCCTTCCTTATCTGCTGCCTCAGCATGAGCAGAGACACTAAGATGAGGAATTGGAGTTTTCTCCAATTCTAATTCCATATTCTAGCTTGGTTGAAGCATGAATGTTAGGAACTTGGCCTAACTCTTCTGTCTGGTAGTGAGCTCTTTAGGGATTTTTATTCTCAGTTTTATTCTCAGCAGTTCACTTCACACCTCTCTATGGTAGAAGTGAGAGTGAACATTCACATTGTATGGTGAGGTCCTCTTTGAGAACCTTTTAAGCATTTCTTGGAGAATTAGGAATTGTGGCTCTGATCTGGCATGTTAATCAAGAGCTCAGATTTTCTATAAAAACGTCTGTATTGGTGTAACAAGATTTCATTCATCCAGCGTTCTAGTAATGTAGACTCTCCCATCAAAACTCCTTTATACCTTCAGTGCTGTGATAACTGATGCTCTTAATGATGACCCTACAGGTGCCTGAGGTACCATCTAGAGTTTCAGAGAAAGATGAAATTCTGTTCAGTGGTATAATTTTAGTATTAGTCATTTTATTGTACTCTGATGTTTTACAAGGGGCAGCTAGGCAGTGCAGTAGATAGAGTGCTGGGCTTGGAGTCAGGAAGACATCTTCCTTAGTTCAAATGTGGCCTCAGACATTAGCTAGTTGTATGACCTTGAGCAAGTCACTTAACCCCATTTGCTCTAGTTACCTTATCTGTAAAATGAGCTGGAGAAAGAAATGGCCAACTCCAATATCTGCCAAGAAAACCCCAAATGGGAGAAATGATTGAAATGATTCAACAACAACAAAATGTTTTTGTTTGGTAATTGGTAATCTGCATATGGCACAGAAGCAAATTCTGCCCAACAGTGCCCCAATCAATGTCACTTTGCCATAATATCTTTAGTACATTTTGACCATCTCCACTCTTAACTCCTTGAAATCTACTGTAATGTCATTTGTCTTCTTGCCCAAAGTACAAGTTTGATGGCTGCCTAGATGACAGGGGCTTTTGTTCCAGCAGCATTCACTTCCCCAAATGCCGTTCTGCTTAAAGCTGCCATATTGCAGACATCAGATCTACATGGGTCCTGTGCAACAAGCTACACTCTGGGCATTGTTTGTCTTGGGGACCCATTTCATGTTGCTGAGTGACTGACCCCAGAGCTCCTCTTCTGTTACATTTGAAACTGAGCACTGTGCTATTTCCCTACTTATAGAAGGAGGAAGCTGAGGTGAAAGCCCAGGAGGAAGCTGCAAGACAGAGGCGGGAGCGTGAGCGGATAATGGAGCAGAGTGTGCAAGAACGCCTGGAGAGGAAGAAGGTCAGCTATCTGCTGGGGTGGACTGGCCACAGCCAGTGCTGTGCCTGTCCTCTGCCCACCCTGACGGGGGCCTTGGATTGCCCTGTGAGGGAAAAGGTGCTTCTCTTCTCCCTTCTTCTTCTTCCTCCTCCTCCTCCTGAACTTGGTGGAGTGCTGTGACAGGCTGAGTGTGCTCTCGGGGAGGGGAGTCTCTCCGAGTGGTGCCTCCAGCTATAGAATCCTCTAGAAATAAAGCTGCTTTTCACAAAAGAGGGCTTAGCCATGGGAAGAATTGAGGCAACTTCTCAGCTTAACACAAGGTCAGTTTTGGTAATAGCTGAAGAGAAAGCAATGGTACTGACTTAGGGCAGGCAAGGTCCTAGGCCCATCATAGGACCTATGATCCAAGGGCTTTGCAAGGTCTGGTCATTTGGGGATGAGGAGAGCTGTTCTCTGGACCACAGCCTCTCCCATGGCCTCCGAGGCCTGAGGTACGCGAATGAAGCACCCTTTGCAGGCTGAGAAAGCCGGGAAGTCTACAGTCAGCCTCACCTGAAGAGGCAGAAGATGTGTCCTGACAAGGGAATGCTAGGCCTGGAATGCATTCCTCCATTTCCTTCATTATTTCTACCTCCACTAACAAAGTTTCTTAGAGCACTGCATAAGAGTATCCTCTAAATTTAGAAAGGCAGCTAGGCGCCAGACTTAGAATCAGAAAGATCTGAGTTTGAATCCTGCTCCACATACTTACTACCTGTATGACCCTGGACAAGTCACTTAACTTCTAACCTCAGCTTCTTTATCTCTAAAAAGGGGATAGTAATAGTACCAAATCAATCAAATGAGAGAACACTGGCTGAAATGCTTTGCAGACATTAAAGGACTATACAGGGTACCCCAAAAGTCATAATACACTTTTAAACTACTAAAGCTTAAAACTACACTCACACTTTTGGTATATTACATGTGAATATTAGCCATTATTCTTAATATGTATGTTTTAGCTGATAAGATAACTTGATATTGCTTCAAAAAACAAATTCTTATTTATTGGCAATAATCTTTACTTGTGATAAAGAATGACCTTTCTGTTCTGCCACATTAAAATGAGAAACAAAGTGATTGGCATTCGCAGTGCTTTGAAGGGTATGGTAAGAAAGGAAATTTGGGGCCCAGCTCCTTAGATCATTTGTATCAAATGGCCAGAAAAGAATGATGAACCAGTTTGCCAGAGATGATTACTTCGACAGCCTCCTGTTTCAGTTCTACCCACTTCTTTTTTATAGCTCTTTAAGAGTTATGGTTGATAGATATGGAGCTATATTTTTTTTCTTCTAATAGAGAATTGAAGAAATTATGAAGAGGACCAGAAAGGTTGAACAGAACTCAGAGCAGGTAAGCTTATTTAGGGAGCGAGAGTGTGCCACCTGTTTCTGTTTATCGTCTTATCTCTCAATCAGCTGGGCCAGATTGCTCCATATTCAGGCTAACTTGACCTACTTGCTGTGCCCCATAGATGACCTTCTGTCTCCCATCTTTATGCTGGTCGTCCTATATACCTGGAATGGTCTTCCTCCTCACCCTGACCTCTTGGAACATCTCATTCTAGCCAAGGCTCAGCTCAAGTGCCACCTCGTATGAGATCATTTTTCAGATTCTCCAAGTGTCCCCCAGAGTGCTGTACTTGGGGGGGTGGAGTGTGTGTGTTTTCTACCTTTATCTTTGACCTGCCAGTGCCTCTCACTTTGTGCTCACTAAATGCTTGTTAAATTAAACTGAATTGAAATGAAGAGAATAAGGAACCCAAAAAGACCCTCCAGTTAGGGCTTCAGAACTTTTCTTGGGTCCTGGGCTCCTTTGGCAGCCTGGATGCCTACTGATGGGCCCCTTCTCAGAATCAAGTTTACAAATGCATAAAGGGAAAAAGGAAACTAATGATATCGAAATCTAGTTATCACAATATTGGTTTTAAGTCATTGATTCCCAGGTAGGAACCTTTGACATACAATTTTCATATGGAAAGACATTTGAAACTATCAAAATTCATGGGTAGCAGATTGAAAATCATTGAGCTTTGCCTTTTTATTCCTCCTTCTGCATACCCTTTGGTGGAAATGCTAATGAACTGTAACCTGGACAAATGGAATAAAAGTCCAAGAAAGTAATTAATATTAGAAGATCACACTTATATAAGACCTTACATTTATTATTATTATTATTCATTATCTTCCCTTCCCTCCCCCCAAAAAAACCCTTTCTTTCTTCCTAACTTTTCTTTTACTGTTGAGGATGCAGCTAACTTCCCAGTTACCCAGGCTTGCTATCTCAGTGTCATCCTTAATTCTTTGACTTGAATTCACCTTATGAATCCAATCTATTTCTCATCTTTTTTTCTGCCTTCACAGCATTTCTGGAATACTCTCCCTCCTCTTCTTTGCCACTGCCTCACCCCAACTCCCAGTGCAGGCTTCAGCACCTCTCCCCTGGACTACTGCAGTTGGCAGTCTACCTGCTGGTAGAGGCCTGTCCTAAATCCTTCATTCCAGTCTGTCCTCCTCTCAGGTGCCAGAGTGATGTCCCTAATGTACAGGTCTGACTGTGTTACCTCTGCTCAATCAAATCCAATTGAAAATAGAAAATCTTCTACTGGGCTTTTCATGCTCTCCACAACCTGGCCACTTCCTTCCTCTTCAGTCTTTTTGCACTTTATGTAATTTATGGTCCCCTGACACTGACTGCCTCCTTGCTGTATGTCTGTCTCTTGACACTACCTTTTTCCTGGCTGTTTCCATGTTCTTCTTCTGCCTCCTGACTTTTCTGGCTTCCTTCAGAACTTAGCTCAGATCCCATCTTCTGAAGATTTTTTTCAGCATTCCCTATTCCAAGTTGACACCCCACTCAGATTCCCTTTCATTCCGACTCTTTCTCTTGTATGATCATAGTTGTTTGTATGATATCTCCCCCATCAAAATGTGAGTGGGTCCCTGTTTTTGCTGTTCTTTGGAACCCCAGTGCTTAGGACATACTCAGCCCATATTAAGTAAACACTGAATAAATCCCTGTTGACGGGAAATTTACAAAGGGCACTAGTCTTCTGAGTCATCAAATCCTTGCTCCCTCAATTGTTGTCACATGCATGAGAGGGCAAGTTCTTTCTCTTTGGAGTCTTGGTTTCCCTACTTGTAAGATGGGTACAGTGGTTGTACCAAATATCATCCAGGGTAGTTGGGAAAATGACTGTGACTCTGTGAAGTGGGCATTTTGCATTGGAAGTTCAGGGTTTCTGAAGAGTCAGAGTGAGGCCTACTATGTTGGTCCTATTCAGGACTTCATCTTTACTCAGCAGCTTTTCTTCCCCAAAGAAACACTTCAATAGCTGCCAAGTCTATTCCTGCTTTACTTGCCTTCTGTTGTTGAGCCTTGTGCCTTACCAGTTGGGATCAATATAGATTCTAACTCCATGGGGCAGAGAGCAGAAGGAGGAGGGGACTTTATGGCCCTCCAGGAAAGCAAATGAAATCAGAATGATCTTTCTTTAGTCTCACAGGGCTAAATGCCAGAATTCTCATTGTTTCTGTAATCTAAATTTTGTAGCAAGGTGAATGAAGCTCTTACACTGTGTTTAGGGGAATGGACCTGCAATTATGCTGGAGTAGGGAATTCTTGGCTAATAAAACTCCCTGTGCCAGTGTAGATTGGCATCTTAGGGGGCTGCCTAGGGCAGTGGAGTCAGACTCAATAGGAAAGGGATTGCTCACGTGTATATCACTATCCCTGGAGTCCACATTTTGACTTAGAAAGCCACACATTTGTATTTTTGTTTATTTTGCTAAATCTTTCTCAATTGCATCTTAATCTGGTTTTGTCTGCCTGGTGACCTACAGCATGGCCAGGATATGACCCCAAGTCTTTCTGCCTCTGGGCCTAAGTGCTCTATCCATTATACCACCCAGATACTCCCTTCAAAAAGATTTGTTAAATTGTACACTGTGAAATAACAATGAGAATTTGCCACTGAGGCATGCTGGTGTAGAAAGGGCAGTGGCTTTGAATTGAGATCTAAATCCTCTGATATCATCTTTTTTTAAACCCTTACCTTCTGTCTTGGAGCCAATACAAGGCAGAAGAGCGGTAAGAGCTAGGCAGTTGGGGTGAAATGACTTGCCCAGGGTCACACAGCTGGGAAGTGTCTGAGGCCAGATTTGAGCCTCAATCCACTGAGCCACCCAACTGCCCCCTTATCCTCCCCATCTTATGAATGAGGAGACTAAGGCTCAGAGAAGTGACTTGCCCAGACTCTCAGAGCTGAGAGTCCAGTCTAGCCTCCTTTGATCCTATGGCATTTCTTTCTACTGCAAACATTCATTTAGAATGAAAGAATGAAGTTGCCATGATAATGATGCCACATAAAGAAGTGACTGAGCCTTACTATATCCTTCACAACTGCCTGCTTTTCTACTGGAAGTTTCTTTTTTGTGATGTAATAAAGTTTGTATGCATCAGATTTTTCCCATTTTTAACTTATAAATATGGTTACTGACATAAAAACAGAGACAAATTCCACTGGCATATTTGTGAAAAGCAATGCCAAAGTATAATTACAGTTAGAAAGCTCTACCTTCCAGAGAAACGTTGAGTAGAAGGTGTTCTTTAGGACAGAAGAATCTGTCCTTTTGCCATAGAAGGGCACCTGGCTGGTGTCTCAGTATACACACCTTTGCCGGGTTACTGTGCCCCCTGTTTGTGACTGAGCCTCACTTTCAGGACGACTTCCCCACACTGAAATTACACCTGCAGTTCAGCCACTGTCATCTTGCCTGCTCTCTTGGGTCTCATTACATGGGCCACTCCTGCCCTCAAGTCATAGATAGTTAGGCTTTAATCTTTAAAAAAATATTTCTTTCTTAGTAACAACTCATAATACAGAAGGACAAGGGCTAGGCAATTGGGGTTAAGTGACTTTCCCAGAGTTACAGCCAGGAAGTGTATGAGGTCATATTTGAAAACAGGTTCTCCTAACTCCAGGCCTGGTGCTCTATCCACGTTGCCACCTACAACCCCAATTAACTTTTAATCTGAAGGAGGAAAATAATTACCATAGAAAAGTGAACGCTGAAATAATAGAGATGGTTTGATAGCAAATAGTTCCTGAGCCCAGTCATGTGTTGCTTGGTTACAGAGTGAAGAGAAGTCTAAGAATGAGGCTATTGACGAGGATGATGCTGTTGAAGCAGACAAAGAAAATTTGGAAACAGTGGACCCCCTGGGTATGCCTCCATTCATAAGTTTAGCTCTTTTATAATTATTTAGGATGCTGAAGAATGATTATAATCATGATAATCATAACTCCCATTTGTAAAGTGCTTTAAGGATTGCAGAGCACTTTTTCCTGCTAAAATCCTGTGAGGTAGGTGGTTGAAGTGATATATTACTTCCCATTTTACAGATGAAACTGGAGCTCACAGTTTGAAGTGATTTAATAAGCGAGAGGGTATCTGTATTTATTTAAATGTAAGGTGAGACTTCATAGAGTTTTAATGTAGGAAGCTTTTCATGACTGACGGGACATGAAATTAACCTTCATAAGTTTTGGAAAATTGAATACATCCTACCCAGAAGACAAGGGAAGTTATAACGAATGGCCCCCTTTTATGTTCTTTCTCTGTTATCCCAAATCAGTTCACTATGGAAGTATTTATTTAGGGTCTGAGATGCCGTGATACAGAGCAGGGGTTCTTTGCCTTCTGTGTCTTGGACCCCTTTAGCAATATAGTGAAGCCCTTTTCAGAATCATGTGTTGGGTTTTAAAAAAATGTATAACTGAAAGAAATGCTAGGTTTCCTTTAGAGGTAGGTGAAAAGATGCAGTTTTTTTCCATTCCAGTTCATGGATCCTCTGAAGTCTGTGGATGCCTTGGGGATCTAGGCCCCATGTTAAGAGCCCTTGGTATAAAGCAGTGATTCCCAAAGTGGGTGCCACCACCCCCTGGTGGGTGCTGCAGCGATCCAGGGGAGCAGTGATGGCCACACTTTTTTTTGTATTACATTCTATTCTGAGTTCAATAAATAGTTTCATAATTTCCAGGAGGCCCTAAGTAATATTATTTCTGGAAAGGGGGTGGTAGGCCAAAAAAGTTTGGAAACCACTGGTAAAAAGGAATGTCTTTTTTCACATTCCTTGCAGAAGGGAGACAATTGAGGCATCTTTTGGGGAGGTGGGACCAGAAAGGCAATGATCGTAGTTGGCACCCCATCACATTTCAGTTCTTGAGGGTGGAGGTTGTATTGAAACCCTTCTTCATAACTTCTGCTGCTCAGTGTACTTCCATACACCTAGAGAAGATACATCAGTATTTGATGAGCGGCATGCCCTGGGGCAGTACTGCTGCCTCTAAACATAGCTCTAGCTTCCTAATTTTACCTCTCATCTAATAAGATATTGGACACATCTGTCGTGTTTTATTATAGTTGATCTTGAAACTCAAATGGTTTGTTATTCTATCTTTTTATCTTCCCAGCCAAGGTCACCGAAACGGACTCACCTGAAGACGTCAAACCCTCAGAAGAACTTAGTGCTACGATGCCTCCTCAGGTAGCTAATGAGATACAAACCGAAACTGCAGCCAGCGATGAGACTGTCGAACTCATCACCAATGGCAATGAGACGGCCCCAGAGCCAGAAAATAGCGGACCTTATTTGGATATGACTCTGGCAACAGATACTAGGTCAGTCATCTTTATAAATAAAATACAGCTTTTTTGAGGAGGCGGGATGGGATCTTTTCCATGGAATTATTCATTCATTCATTTGTTTGAACTTATTTGAACAAGGTAAGGTAAAGCAAGTGATGCTCATCAAGCCTTTCCTTCAGCCAGCTTTGACAGTGGGAATGGTTGAGGGTTCATGACGTACATTTTCAGTTCTCCAAAAGCTCCGCATTTTTAGCTGTTCTTTGCTCAGACAGTCCTTCTGTGGAAGCTTCTATTTGAAATAGACTTGAACTTCTTATCCTGCCTTTCAGAAACATCGAAAGCATAAAAATCCTTTGGTTTCTGTTCTCCTCAGTCAGAGGGAAATACTGTGTTTCTGCCTTAGATCCCCAGGGCCTAGCACAGCTGTTAAAGTCACCTCTACAATGTAGTAACCAACCATTTATTGTAAAGCATTTTTTCTGATTTGTAGTTAGAGATAGAATAGTTACTTCACTCTCATCACGCCACCTTCAGCATATCTAATTAACAGTAGCTAAATAGAACACAATTATATGCCTATTATTCTCGACAGATATAATAGGCACTACTTTACTTATCCTCTTTCCAGACTTGGTGAATGAACACTTACTTAATGCTGTTGGAATTAGAATGGATAGTCCTCATAGCCCCTTCCTTCCCAGCTCCAGAGCCTTCACCCCCACCCTATCACAACCTCGATTAGAACAGTAACTGAGGGATTGTCACAGAAATCTCTGCCTACCTCTTTCCCTGCTCGAGGTCACTGGAGCTCCCTAGGCCTAGCTGCAACCTTTGTATCCTCTGCCTTCACCCCCCTTTCTTTGTCAAGCTAGTAAGTGTTCCCAGTCCCACCCCATCACCCCACAGCAAGCCCTAGAGTCCTCACATAAGTCATTGCTGGGATTTTGGCAATGGAGAGCTCTCAATTAAGTTCTGGGATCCTTTTTCCTATAAAAAGCATGATAAAAAGGGTCTAATTTTATTATGGGCCAAATGGGCATTTGTGTGTTGACCTGGAAATGAACCTCACCCTTTGTAATACTTATGGGAGTAATCCTTTGCGACTTCTCCACCATTGGCTTGGAAACTTACTTAGGGTGCAGCTGCTTTTCATAAGTTGAGGACCATCTATAATCCGACCATTCATGCATAGTTTTATATTGTCCCATTGGACTTGCTTAATGAAAGTTAATCAGAGGGCAGAATGCTTTTCCAGATACAACATTGATCTTTGAGTAGGCAAGACATTTATTTACAACCTCTTTCTCCAGCCTTTCTGCCAAAGATGCGGTTACTCCAAACTCAGAAATCGTAGATGCTATCAAAACCGAGCACACATCAGACCTGAATGGAAAATCCGATACGTGGACTTTCGAGGAGATCATTGATCTTGAAGAACATGCCAAAACCACCCAACCGAATTCCAACAACACTCCTGATAGCTGTACTCAAAACTCAGATGATGCTGCTACATTTACTCCAAGTCCCAAGTTAGCTTTTGAGGAGGATTCAGTAATGAATCCCTTGACCACATCTGCAGGAAGCAATTAAGGTAATTTTATACCAATAAAAAGTCAGTTGCTTCTTTCAAACACAATTGCTCTCCTTGTGTTTTTCTGATGATGGCTTACATTTATATTAAGTCGACCTCACAAAAGTTGTCCCTTGGTACCCTGGGTTCCCAGAGATTGTGTCTATGGAGGAAGCCCAAGTTTTGATAGGGTCTGTTGAGCTGAGAGGTTTCAAGTATGGGCCTTGCAAAGGACTGCGTGTCTGGTTTTCCAAGGACCAGTTAGGGTCAGAGAGAGGCTGATGATAAGGTTTGTCACAGCGATCATCTTTTCAGCCACAGAAGCTTACAGAGAAAATATGCCAAGGATATACCCACTGATGAAATGAGCGATCCTCGAAATATAGCACTCTTACAACCATTGCCCCCTTTGGTTCCCATAGCAACTCCATGAGATATTGATTATTATTCCCATTTCACAAATAAGGAAACTGAGGTCCAGAGAGTTGATGTTTTTTGCTTTAGTCGCTCAGGAAATAAGTGGCAAATCTGGGAATAGAACCCAAGAGTCTTGGCTTCTAGCAGTGCTTTTTCTATCACAGTTGGCTTTCCCTATTATTTAAATCAGTGATATTATTTTGGTTCTTGATTTTTTTTCTCCACACAACAATTATTTTGAAGTGCTTGCTTTAATCCATTCAGGACATTTTTCTTGGAGTTTTGTGGCAATATTTCCATCCCTTTTCTATAAATAGACTGAAAATATTTGTTAAACATTAAAATGCAAAAATATTAGGGTGAAAACACGCCTTTGGGTTAACCTCTTTAAGCAGCACTTCAGTGGATACATCTAGTCAAGAAATTGGAGTTTGAAAAAAAGAAAAGCTCTTCAACAAACAAAACCAAGGGGCTGAAGCAAAACACAGATTATAGGAAGTGAATTTGGTTTGGAAAAATGTCTGGGCTCTTCCCATACATAGAGGAGTAGCCTCCTGCAGGAACCTCCAGCAACGATAGAAGATTCCCTTCCAGTGTCTGTTCTTATTAAAAACACATGCCTGGTGCTCATTGAAACAGCAATGATGCTAGTTTTTTGAAAGGGGATTACTCATTCTGCATAATTTGGGGCTTCTCCCTCCTTCACTATCCAGGTGTACTTTTAGTAACTCCTTGGCCCAACTTTCAGCTCTATACCTTGTGGTTCTTTTATCTCCAGGGTGTTCATTATACAGAAGTGTCAGGGAATTCTTCCATAAGCAACCCCAGTAGGCCTCTGGATCCTTTTATCTTCTGCCTGAACAATCCCAGTCATGAGAAAAATATCCACTCAATTTTTTTATAACGTTTACCTTCTGTCTTAGAATCAACAGCCAGTATTGGTTCCAAGGCCAAAGATTGGTCAGAGCTAAGCAATTGGAGCTAACTGACTTGCCACAGTGACAGTGAGGAAGTGTCCGAGGCCAGATTTGAACCCAGGACCACCTGTCTCTTGGGCTGGCTCTCTATTCACTGAGCCACCTAGTTGCCCCCATTTGCATTTTAAAAACAATATGCTAGATTTCAGCTGTACTGCCATTCATGGTAAAGCAAAATCTTATTACAAATGTACCCCCACAGTCGCGTGTTTTGAAGACCCAACATTAGGCAATACAAGACTGAATGCTTGAAGTAGACTGTTGGCCAAATGATGGGCAATGCTTAAAAAGCTGTGAAATGTGGCAGCATTAAAGGTGGTGTACCTATATTCAGGAAGGCTCCCACAGACTCATCCAAGGGTCATCAGTTGACCATAAAGCAGGGGTGTCTGTGGACTTATAAGGGGCCCGTGAATCGATTTGGGGAGATTCATGAACTTGGATAAGAAAAAAATGACATCCGTGTTTTCACTAAATTCTAACTGAAATTTGGCATTTTCTTCAATTATTTTAAAACCTGATTCTGAGAAGGAGCTTTACCAGACTGATTGCCAAAGGGTTCTTTGACATACAAGAAGACTAAGAACCCCTTACCCCCACCTTTTAAGGTAGAGAGGGAGCCCCATAACAAGGCTCTTTGTACTTAGTTACCTGGGTTTCAAACAGCAGTGTTCAAATGTGGTTTTTTATGGGCTGCTGATATTCTTAATTAAAAGGGAGGCTTTTTATACCAGGTTGACCATTATCATTTAATCTTTCAAGAAGGCTTCTTTATGAGAGTTATTAATGTCCCTGTGAATCTTAATATATTCATTTAGGCCAAAAAGTAGGAAATCTCTGAAGAATTATAGTCTTAGCACATCTTAATGTTAGAAGTGACCTGAGGGCTCATACAGTCCACCCCACTGCCCCTGATGGAGAGGCAGTATGGTATGGTGGAATGAGAGCTGGCCTCAGAGCCAAAAGGACCTGGTCTCAAATCCTGTCTTTGACTCTTCACCTCTCAATTTCCCAGGCAACTCTCTAGGACTATGAAGTTGCAGGCCTGCCCTGGTAGAAGGAATTCCTCATCTGAGAGTTCCCAGTGCCAATAAAATCACAATTTCCCTAAAGTATTATCCCCAACAAAAAGCCAGCCCACTTCTGCTTGAAGAAAGGAAATAAGCATTTATTAAGTGTCTGCCATATGCCAGGCACTGTATTAAACAATTTGCAAATATTATCTCATTTAATTCTAGCAGTTTTGCAGATGATATGATGGCCTACTTAAAAAATCCTAGAGAATCAACTGAGAGTTGTAGCATACAAAAATAAACGCACACAGGGGCAGCTGGGTAGCTCAGTGGATTGAGAGCCAGTCCTAGAGACGGGAGGTCCTAGGTTCAAATCCGGCCTCAGCCACTTCCCAGCTGTGTGACCCTGGGCAAGTCACTTGACCCCCATTGCCTACCCTTACCAATCTTCCACCTATAAAGTCAATACACAGAAGTTAAGGGTTTAAAATAAAAAAAAATAAAATAAAAAAAAAATAAATAAACGCACACAAATCATCAGCATTTCTATAGATCTCCAACACATCCCAGCAGCAAGAAGTAGAAAGAGAAACTCCATTTAAAATCACCCTAGACAATATAAAAGACTTGGGAATTGATCTGCCAAGACAAACACAGGAATTATATGAACACAACTACAAAACACTTTGCACACAATTAAAATTAGATCTCATTTAATTCTAACAACTTTGGAGGGTAGGTTATAGGGAAACTGAGGCAAGCCAAGGTGAAGTGATTCTCTCTGGGTCATACAGGTAGTAAGTGTCTGAGCTAGATTTGAACTCATGTCTTCCTGACTACAGGTCCAGCTCTATCTAGCTGTTCCCGAATGCCTCCAGTGATAGGAAACTTGGTACCCACAAAAGTAGCTCCTTGTAGTTTTGGGCATTTTTAATCGTTCGGGATTTCTTGTGTTGAAGTAAACTTGCCATCTGTTGTTTGCAATTTCATTCTTTGGGGCCAAGCAGAATGAGTTAGAAACTTTATTCAGGTGAAAATTTGGGCTAAACAGCCCCATTTCCTCCAGCTGCCCCAATTTGGGACACATGGTCTCTGGTGCTCTCAGCATGAGCATCTTGTTTGCTGTCTCCAAAGTCATCGTGATCTTTTTCCTTGAGGCCATCACATTGGTGGAGAGGAGGTAGAAGGGAAAGGGCTATAGAGGGCGAGTAAGAAAGGATTATGAAGTACTGAAGTGAGTAATATCGAAGGGGATTGGGTACTCTGGGACCAGAATCGCCCTCTGGACTCAATCTTTCTTCTCACTGTTTTGTCTTTGGCCAGATCTATAAACACTCCATTCCTGGAAGTCACTGGATCCCACAAGGTCTTTCTTCAAGAAGTTCCTTCTTGCTTTCTACTCAAGTTCAACCTTGTTAAGATCAAGTTCTCCATGTGTACCTTGAGTACTTTCAGGGAGTTACTCAGCTCTTCTGTGTTTGTTTCCTCCCTCTTGGGTTTAGTGAACATTCAGTGTGGCAAGATTTCCTGGCAAAGTATTGTTTCTGTTTCCTTTAAAAATTCCCTCTAAACCATCTCTTGTTTGTTTTATTTTCCCTTTGGCGTATGCAAAGTGGTGAGGAAGCATCCAAGCTGACTTCTTATAAACTGACCGGTAAATATTTTTCTAAAATGTTATGCTTGAGAAGGAAAGAATCTGCTTCCAGCTCTTATTTTGAAGCCCCTCAGTAACACTCACCCCTTTACTGTTAGACTCTCAGTGAATCAATGTTGGGCAAGAGTTTATGAGACCTCTAGGGTAATGATCCCACACTGCTCTCAGGAGCATTTTCATATCGTGGTGAATACAGACATTTGGGTGCTTTTGCAGTCCTTCATATTGTATTTTGCTATAATTTATATATTTACTTTCAGGAAAATCTCTTAAATCGCAGAGCGCCTGGTCTTAGTGTGGTGACAATTCGTCTTGATTTTCTAAAGCTTTCCTTTCAAATGGCACACTTGTGTCTTTCACAAACACTTAAGTATTGTTTTCACCTCTATAAAACAGTGTGATAGCCATCGCCTTGTGGCTTTGGTGCTCTTAGACTGTCATCTTTCTTTTTCTAGTGTACTCACTCTATTTCCTTCCCTGTTAAAGGCTGCATGCAGTCAATAAGTGCTTTTCAACAAAGTTTTCCTGCCTTTCTACAGCTTGAAGGGATGAAATGCCTCCTTCGAAATCACTGCAAAGAAATTCATTCACCGACAGTCTTAAACCTATGTAATACACACACACAATGCATCAAGTGGTTTATGAAAATGGTTTCATCAAATTGTACTTAAATCTGTGCCTTATACTCGAGTATGAGTTAATCAGTCCAGCTTCTAATGGATTTTCATTATTGAATCACCAGCGTTTTGAGGCTGAACTATGTTCCTTTCTGGAACTCACTCTTGAATTGGGGGGGGGGGGCTTATCCTTCCTGATGTCTTAGAGTTTTGCTATGGAGAGTTCTGAGCACTTGTTCTAGTTGAGAACAGTGGACTTTGGGGCATTTCATTTCATTCGTTGACTCAAGCTTTTTCATTTTGCCAGAGACAATCATTTTAAGACAAAAGATGCCAGTTTCTTTCTGCACATGTTATTTGTTGAAAACCGTTACAACTTTGTATATGTGGATGTCAGATATACCTTGCAGATGGGCATTTGTCATTTTAATACTTAACAGTTGTTCCCTAAGAATAGCACCACTTTCTAACAAAGTTATGAACAAAGACATCAGCGAGATTCAATAAATTAGACTCAAATTTCCTGTATCTTTAATTGTTGTGTTTTATAACCATGACATGTTTCCCCTTCCTCTTTCCATGCCTCTTCCCCTCCTTTTCCTGCATAAAATACAGTGTAAAACAGCAATATTGGCGTTATCTTTATTCTGTGTCTTGTAGTCATGGGATCCTAGAATTTGGAAAAGGGGCCTTATATATCATCTGTCCTTATTTTCTAGAGGAGAAAAGTAAGGCCAAGAGGGTAGAGACTCCCTGAAGGTCACAGAAGTACAAAGTGGTAGAGGCAGCATGTAAAACCTCAGTCTTCTGATTTCTAATTCTATGCTTCTTCTGTGGCATCCATCATTTTAGGTCATGCAGAATAAATTGGACACAGGCCTACCCGTTCTAGATACTTAGTATCGAGTAGATCTTTGGACCAGCTGGTCTCTGAAGTTCCTTCTAACCCCTGGATTATGGCATTTTGTTTCCACTGTCCTTAATCATTTTACTGCTCTTCTTGATCCAACTGTAAACCTTTTCTCATAACTCTCAAGTGAAATTATTTCGTTATTTTTACTGCATAACTTTTCTTTAAAGCCCTCACCTTCCGCCTTGGAATCAATGCTATGTCTTGACTCCTAGGCAGAAGAGCGGTAAGGGCTAGGCAATGGGTTTGAAGTGATTTGCTCAGGGCCACCCAGCTGGGAAGTGTCTGAGGCCAGATTTGAACCCAGCACCTCCCATCTCTAGGCCTGACTCTTAATCCACTGAGCCGCCCAGTGGAGGGAGCAGTCCACAGAGGAAAAGAAAAAAATGGATTTGGTTTAAAAGCTTGATTCTTTTTTTTACTCTTTCATTATGCTTGAGACCCACAGCAACCCAAATGTTAAGACATTTAGTGTAACATTAGTTTGTTGAGATACATTTTTGGTATTGAGAGACTGAGGTACCAAAGGTCCAAGCTTAACCTGTTTGTTGTTACCAGTAAGAGTGCAGGGGTCCCTAACACAGTCAGAGCGGCTTTTTTATGGTTTAGTCCAGAGACACCCTATTAACTAAGATTGTGATTGGTTCTTAATTACGCCCTCTATTTGACCAAGAGTCTTCATCATGGCAACCAGAAACCGCCAATTCGGCCAATATCCTCTAGGAAGGCCATGTGACAGCTAACTTCTGGTGCCCTCTCAGACAAGGGCTCTTCCAGAGCAGACAGCGCTATGGAGGGGGCACAGACTTAGTTGTCTGCCTGTGCCCGTCTCCTGAAGCTTCCTCATCTACCATTCCCTGTATCTTTGGAGCCCAGTACTAGGAAAGCATCTTCATTCATTTTTCTTCTCTCTCATCTGACATGCTTGTTTTGCTCCCTCATTGAATCCTACTTTAAGCCTCAGTGCTTGGTTCCAGTGATTACTATTATAATTAACAGACCTCTTCACTATAATCAATAATCACTTTCCTAAGTTCCCGTCAAAGTGCTAGAGAAAAATGAAGGGCTGCTCTCCAGCACTTTTCATTTACCGACAAGTAATGACATCCATTGGCCAATCTGCAAAATACAAAGAGTTGCCTGCCGCTATACGAGTGTCCCAGGTTAGAAACTTGGCTTCTTCCCATTCTGTCCTCATTTTGTCTGCTAGTGCAGTCTTCCACAGAGGTTACTGGACTAAGATCTTCATGGGTGGAAGCAGAGACCTGAGCCTGTCCATTTGAAATCATTAACTGTGACTGATAGCCGCCCTGTTCACAGTGTCAATATCTAGCAGACGTTTTCTTAATGCGCTTGGTTTTGACACAGGAATCACTTCCCAGGACCTGGTCTCATATGCCACAGGAACTTTTTTGAAAAAAAAAAAAAGATAAGACATGGGAGGCTGCAGAAGTGCCAAATTATAGAACAATATTAATGCACTTTAAAAAAAACCCGACTTTCTGTCCTAGAATGGATACTGTGTATTGGTTCCAAGGGAAGAGAGCAGTAAGGGCTAGGCAGTGAGGGTTAAGTGACTTGCCCAAGGTCACACAGCTGGGAACTGTCTGAGGCCAGACTTGAACCAGGACTTCCTATCTCCAGATCTAGCATTCTTATCCACTGAGCCACCTAACTGCCCCTTGATGTACCTTTAAGCTACATTAAATACTATTGTCTATATTGTCTGATCTCTCCGATTTGCTTGACTTTTCCAGAAATTTATTATAAAGGAAGCTTACTGGCTTTTTTGTTGTTTGTTATTATGCTAGTTGTTTTCTTGATGCTGAGCTGTCCCTTCATTCCTGATATCTGGTCATATTGAAATTTTTTAATAAAGCGCATTTCTGTAATATTTTCCCTGAATTTTATTTAAAGTATTTACAGCACAGTTTATTATAGTGGGTTGTACTCTCTTTTCCAGCATTTGGGTATTAGTGCAATATTTGTCTCAATACGAGTTAGGCAGAGAGCTTTTTTCATCTTTGAGACGATTTGAGCAAAACAATTAATTGTCTTTTAAACATTTTGTGGAATTCACTTCTTAATCCAGCTGTACTAGAGTTTCTTCTTCCCTCCCCTCTATGACCCTTTTGGCAATTACTTTATTGTTAACTTCTCTATACTACTGAATAATAAGTAACATGTATATAGAGCTTTAAGGTTTGCTAAGTGCTTTACAAATATCATTATTATTTTTTTAAATCCTTATCTTCTTAGAATCAATACTAAGTGTAGGTCAAGGGCGAGGCAATTGGGGATAAGTGATTTGCATAGGATCACACTGCTAGAAAGCATAGGAGGCCAAATTTGATCTCAAGTCTTCCTGACTCAAGGCCTGGCTCTCTACTGAGCCACCTAGCTGCCTCCTTTACGAATATTACTAAATAATTTTTATCCTCACAATATCACCATTTTACAGGTGAGGAAACCGAGGCACATAAAGGTTAAGTTGCTTTGCCAAGGGTCTTGCAGCTGGGGAGTGACTGAGGCAGGGATTGAACTCAGGTCTTGTTGACTCCCAAGCCCAACTATGCCACTTTGCTGCCTATTGGGGAGCACTTTCTCATACTTATTTTTATTTCTTCTGTTTATTATGAATTCAAAGATAACAATCTTTGCACTTTGATAATTTTTTAAATTTTGTTAGGTAAAATTTTATAGCTTTTGTACATTTTCTCCCCAAACAGCTCTTGAACAATAGTTCATTTCTACAGCCTTTAAACAAAGTCTGTTTTATCCTTTTCTTTCTCTAATTGTCAGATATAAGGCACTTATTTTAGTCTTGTTGATATTCTTGTTTTTTAAATTGCATGCTGAGTTTAATCACCTTCCTTCTAGTTTGTTAACTGTGAAAGAACTCTATAACTCTAAAGATATAACGAATTCTGAGGACTGCTTGACCTGCATTCTCCACATTTGCAATATTTTCTTATTCTCTTTTATAGTTACCAATTGTTTCTTCAATTTATTCTTTTTCCCATTCGTTTTTCAAGAAGTTTTGAATAGCTTCCTTTTGGTTCTGTATACTTTTTGCTTGCGTTCCCTATAGTAATTATTGTATCGTGTTATAGACTGTAAAACATGTTCACTATTTCTGCCTCTTTGTCTTGGTCCTTTAAAAAAACCAGTTTCTCTGTGCCATAGCATATGGTTTGTTTTTGTAAAGGTAGTATGTAATGCTGAGAAACAGGTATATTCTCTAATACTTTCATTTAGAAGATGTCATAAATCTTTCAAATCTTAACTTTTCCAACAATATTAAGTTTGATATTTCCCTCTTTTAAAAATATTATGCTTATTCAGCTGCGAGTAACAGTTACATGTTCTACAGTTATTGTTACTATCTGTACCTTTTGAAGTTTGGCTTTTCCTTAATGAATTTAGATGCTTTACCATTTGAGGCATAGAAGTATAATAATGATATTGTTTTGGTGTCTGTGGTACTTTGATGAATGATGCAATTTCCATATGAACCTCTCGATAGTGAATTTTTACTTATGCTTTGACAACAAAATTGCACCTCCTATTTTTCTAGAATCACTTGGAAGGACAGAATTTTTTCTAGCCTCATATTTCCATTCTTTGTGTGTTTCTTGAAAGTAAGTTTTTGTAGTATGTTTCTGCAACTCAGTTCACCTATGACTCAGCCCGAGAGGCCCCAAAGGTACAAGAGGAGAATGCGAGTTAGTGACACATTTGGAAGTCAGATTGTACTAAGAATGGTACACTTCAAGGGACCAGGGATAAAGGAAGGGATGGTAGAGAAGGTGAGATTTGGTGAGAAGAGCTGCCCTCTCCCTTGGCCTCTTTTGCTCTTAAGATATATTGTTCTATTGGCTATTTAGCATTGGAAGAAAGATGTAGCCATCAAAATGGAGCTTTGGGAATCAGATTTCTGCGATTGCTGGTTTCACAGGCTATTGGCAAGGACTCTGCACACACGCGCGCGCACGCACACACACACACACACACACACACACACACACGGGGACCTTCTTCCTTGAGGACGATCCACAGGCGAATAACTGTACATATTGAGAGTTCTCAGAACATTTTGTCATTGGGCTCAGGGCCTGAGAAATCATCTATTCACACTCATCCTTTTTGTTTTAAAGATGAGGAAATCACAGCCTCATATGGGTTCAGCTTTTACCCTTAATTCAATGGCTTTAGGAATTTTTCAAAAGTAGTAGGTCTGGGTTATGGTAGCATAGCCATAAAGAAAGTTATTTTTCTTTTTAAATTAAGATTGTTTTCTACGTCACGTCAATTTTTAATCATTGTTTTCTGACATTTTGTGATTCATGTTCTCTCCTTCCCTCTCACCTCTCCCCCATCCCTAAGACAGCAGGCAATATGATATAGCTTGTACATGTGTTATCATACAATACATATTTCCATATGTGTCACGTTATGAAAGAAGACACATTGCTTACACTAGAGAAAAACTCATGGAGGAAATAAATTGCAGAATGGTATGCTTCAATCCGCATTCATACTCCATCGGTTTCTTCTAGTGGATAGCTATTTTCATTATGAGTCTTTTGGAGTTGTTGCAGATCCTTGCTTTGCTGATAATAGTCGAATCATTCATGGTTGATCATTGTACATTATTGCTGTTACGGTGTACAACATTCTCCTGCTTCCGCTCATTTCACTTTGCATCACTTCATAGAAGTCTTTTGCAAGCTTTTTTATGATCATCTTGTTTGTCATTTCTTATGGCACAGTAGTGTTCCATTACAATCACGTATCACACCTTGTTTAGCCTTTTTCCAATTGATGGACATCCCTTCAGTTAACAGTTCTTTGACGTCTGGCATACAAACCTAGTAATGGCATTGCTGAGTGAAAGTCATGACTAATAATAGTTTTAATTTCTTCATCAGAGAATTGCCTGTTCATATACTTTGACCATTTGTCCATCAGAGAATGCTTCGTGTTTTTATAAATTTGACTCGATGCTCTATGTTTTTGAGAAATGAGACCTTTGGGGTTTTTTAAATTGTTTAATTAAGGCTATTTTTCCATGGCTACATGATTCATGTTCTTTCCCTCCCCTCCTCCCACCCCCTCCCATAGCCAATGCGCAATTCCACTGGGTTTTACATGCGTCATTGATCAAGACCTATTTCCATATTATTGATATTTGCACTGGGGTGATTGCTTAGACTCTACATCCCCAATCGTATCCCCATCGACCCATGTGGTCAAGCAGTTGCTTTTCTTCTGTGAGAAACAAGACCTTTGTGAGAGACACTATAAAATTTTTTCCAGTTGTTTCTCTTCTGATCATGGTTGCTTTGGGGGTTTTTTTGTGCAAAACCCTTTTAATTTCATGTAGTCAAAATGACCTGTTTTATATCTTGTAATGTTCCCTGTCTTTGGACATAAATTCTTCCTTTATCCATAGACCTGACAGGTAAACTATTTGTTCTCTTTTTTCATGTAAACCATTTTGTGCTCCCTTAATTTGTTTATAGAATCATCCTTTATTTCTAAATCATATATTCATTTTTGATATTACCTTTATATATGGTGTAAGGTGCTATTCTGTGCCTAGCTTTTGTCATACTGTTTCCAGTTTTCCTAGTAGTTTTTGTCAAATAGTGAGTCCTCCGACTTGGGGATTTGTCAAACACTAGATTACTATGGTCATTTACTGCTGTGTTTTGAGTATCTAATCTATTCCATTGACCTATTTCTACACAGTACCAAATTGTTTTGATGGTTTATAATACAGTTTGAGACCCCATAAAATGAAACCACCTTCCTTCATTAATTACCTTGACTTTCTTGGCTTTTTGTTCTTCCAGATGAGTTTTATTACTATTTTTCTAGTTCTATTAAATACTTTTGGGGTAGTTTAATTGGTGTGGCACTGAATAGGCAAATGTATTTAGGTAGAATTGTCATTTTTATTTTATGATCAATTCATGTTTCCCCATTTGTTTATATCTGACATCATTTGTGTGAAAAACATTTTGTAGTGCTCACCTAGTTCCCAAGTTTATGTTGACAGGTAGATTCCCAGGTATTTTGTACTGTCTACATTATTTTGAATGGAATTTCCCTTTTTCTCTCTTGCTCGTGCTTTCTTGGTATGCTGATGATTGATGTGGGTTTATTTTCTATCGTGCCACTTTGCTAAAGTTGTTACTTGTTTTGATTAGTTTCTTCGTATCGCTGTAGCTAGCATTTCTAGTACAATATTGGGTAGGAGTGGTAGTAATGGGCATCCTTGCTTCACTCTTAATCTTCTAGCTTTCTCCATTACATATAATGGTTACTATTGGTTTTAGGTAAATGCTGTTTAACATTTTAAAGAATGTTCCATTTATTCCTATGTTTTTGATTATTTTAATAGGAATGAGTGTTGTATTTTGTCAAAAGCTTTTTGCATCTATTGAGATAATCATGTGATTTCTGTTGGTTTTGTTATTGATATGGTTAATTAAGCTGATAACATGTTAACACTACATCTATTGCATGGCCATCCAGTCTCTGACAGAGAGGAAGCCTCTCCCTCCCAAGGCAGCCCATTCCAATTTTGGAGGACTCCAAATGTCAGCAAATTTTTCCTGGCATTTCACCGCCATCCACACGTCTCTCTTTCTCCTTGTTCTGTCTGCTGGAGTCAACCAGAAGTAGCTCTTCTCCATGACGTCCTTTAGACAGATCTCACGGTCCCTTTTGATTCTTCCCTTTTCTAGCCCTCATAGGACTCTCATGGCATGGACTCAAGGCCCACTGACACCTAGTTGCTCTCTTCTGGAAACTGCCCATATGATCAATATACTTCTCAAGCTGCTGTGCCCAGAATGGCCCGCAACACTGAAAATGTAGTATGACCAGGGCAGAATCTTGTTAATAAGCCATTCTTCAATACTTCCAGGAATGAAATTCAAGCTCTCCTTTTAAAAAGATTTCTCTAATTCTGCAGTACCTGGCTAGAGAAGACAATAATGCTGTTGTTTAATCATTTTCAGTTGTGTCTATATTTTGCATCAGCAGTGTTATATACCATAATTACCTTGGTATTCCTCACATCATTTAGCACATTTCCAGAGGTCAGTAGAGGGGAGGGAGAGATAGCGGACAGGTAGGGGATAGCATATAAAGAGAGAAGAGAAGAGAGAAGAGATAGAAGAGAAGAGGGTAGATGGAGTAGAGTTGCAGAGAGGAGGGAAGATAGAAGATAGGGATAGTGGAGAGAGAAGATAGAGTAGAGATATAGAAACGAGGGGAGGGAAGGATAAAGAAGAATGTAGTAGAAGAGAGGAGAAGTAGAGGAGGAGTGATGGAGAATAGATATAGAATAATGAAGGGGAGACAGATAAAGGAGAGAAAGATAGGGGAATGAGGAGATAGAGAAGAGGAGGACACAGGTAAAGAGGAGAGAGTATAGAAATAAAGGAGAGGAGTAAAAGAGGGAAGGTAGCTATAGATAGGAGAGAAGACAGATAAAGGAGGAGAGACAGCAGAGGAGAAATGGAGAGAGAGTTAAAGAGAAAAAGAGAAGAGATAAGCAGAAGAGAGGACACAGAAAGTGAAAGCTAGAGGGAAGATGGAGAGAAGAAATAGAGGGGAGAGATAGAGTGTAGATGTGGAAAGGAGGGGAGAGGATAGGTCGAGAAGAGGAGAGCAGAAATAGGGGAGATGAATAAATATGGGAGACAGGTGTAGGGGGGAGATAGAGATAGAAAGGAGAGAAGACAATTAGACAATTGGAGAGATGGGAGAGAAGAGAGGAGAGTGTAGATGGAATATAGGCAGAGGAGACAGGAGAGGAGATAGAGATAGATTCAGGAGAGGAGGGGAGAGATGGAGGATAGATAGAGAATAGATAAGGGAGAGGAGTGGATACAGAGATGGAAACAGGATAGATAGAGGAGGGGAGAGGAGATAGATGTAGAGAGGAGGGAAGTCATAGTATATAGAGATAAAGGAGAGAAGTGATAAGAAACAGAAGAAGTGGAGAGAAGAGAGATAGAGAAGAAAGTGATAGAGAGGGGAGATAGCTAGAGGAGAGAAGAGATATAGAGTACAGAGAAGAGATGGGGAGATAAATAGGGGAAATGAGAGATGGAGCATAATAGAGATAGAGAAGAGGAGAGAAAAAGACAGTAGTAGGAGAGCAGGGATTTAGAGATAGGTAGCAAGGGAAGAAATAGAATCTAGAGGTAGAGCAGAAGAGACAGGAGGCAAGAAGATAGGGGAGATAGAAGAGAGGACACAGTATGGGAAAGAGAGGGAAGAGAGGAGAGGTAGAGGAGAGGATAGAAATTATGATATTGACTCCAGAGACAAATTAAAAAGCACGTTATAAACTCTTCAAAGTGGTG
This sequence comes from Gracilinanus agilis, assembly GCF_016433145.1. NCBI lineage: Eukaryota > Metazoa > Chordata > Mammalia > Didelphimorphia > Didelphidae > Gracilinanus > Gracilinanus agilis. The sequence goes on along the minus strand of NC_058136.1, from coordinate 19,146,251 downwards.
AAATTAGGAAAATGGAGTACCGTGTATTATGTCAGAATTTTTTAATGTGTATTTTTTGCTCTCTAGGAGGAGGGGGTGGAAGGGCATATTAGATAATGTAGGTGATGTTAAAAGATACCAGTAAAAAATAAAAATGCACATTATACCAGAGATGTAATATAAAAAAGGAAATGGACTAAAGAAAGAAAAATAAATCCATATAGGAAGAGAAAACTCAGGAGTTACTTCAGTGTTTTCATACTTCTTGGTCTATAGCTATCTATTTTGGAAAAAATCATTCTGAGGGTCATTGAAAAAGGAAATAATTCACTGGGGAATTTCATAAAATAGATTGGGAGGACTGAATTTATGTTTCTTAGAATGAAGAATCATAGGGGACAGCTGGGTGGCTCAGTGGATTGAGAAATGGGACGTCCTATGTTCAAATCTGGCCTCAGACACTTCCCAGCTGTGTGACTGTGGGCAAGTCACTTAACCCCCATTGCCTAGCCCTTACAGCTCTTTTGCCCTGGAACCAATACACAGTATTGATTCTAAGACGGGAGGTGAAGGGGTTTTTTTATAAAAATTTATTTAAAAATTTTTTATTAAAAAAAGACAACACCCCTTCCTATTGAAAACACTAGAAAGTATAGGAATAAAAGGGCCTTTCTTCAAAATAATAAGCAGCATTTATTTAAAACCATCAGCAAGTATCATCTGCAGTGGGGATAAATTAGAAGCCTTCCCAATAAGATCAGGAGTGAAGCAGAGACACCCATTATCACCTCTATTATTTAACATTGTCCTAGAAATGCTAGCAGTAGCAATCAGAAAAGAAGAAATTGAAGGGATTAAAGTAGGCAATGAGGAAACTAAACTATCACTCTTTGCAGATGATATGATGGTATACTTAGAGAATCCTAGAAAAGTATTTAAAAAGCTAGTGGAAATAATTAATGACTCTAGCAAAGTTGCAGGATACAAAATAAACCAACATAAACCATCAGCATTTCTATATATTTCCAACAAAAGTCAGCAGCAAGAGTTAGAAAGAGAAACTCCATTTAAAAGTCCTCTAGACAATATAAAATATTTGGGAATCTATTTGCCAAGACAAACTCAGGAATTATATGAACAATTATACAAAACACTTTCACACAAATAAAACGAGACAAAAACAATTGGAAAAATATTAATTGCTCATGGGTAGGAAGAGCTAAGATGATAAAAATGACAAATGCAGCTCCATACTTCTCTGTATGCAGCCACAAAAATGGCTACGTGACATGCGTGTCATAGGTTTGCCATCACCGTCTTAGCCAGTACCATATTGTTTTGATGACCGCTGCTTTACAGTACAGTTTAAGATCTGGTACTGTTAGGCCCCCTTCCTTCACATTTTTTTCATTATTTCCCTTGATGTTCTTGATCTTTTCTTCTTCCAGATGAACTTCATTATAATTTTTTCTAATTCTATAAAAAAGTTTTTTGGTAGTTTGATAGGTGTGGCACTGAATAAGTAAATTAATTTAGGCAGGGTTGTCATTTTTGCAATTGTTTTGTGATTATCTCTACATTTGCTTTGTCATCATTGTATCTAACCAGTTATGCTTTCCATCAGATTATGTCTTTCTGTGCTTCTCTACAGTAACTTATTCATCGTTCAGATCTCTCTCTCTCTCTCTCTCTCTCTCTCTCTCTCTCTCTCTCTCACACACACACACACACACACACACACACACATACACATTGCTCTGCAACATTTCCTGACTTCTCAGCTACATTCTTGAATTCTCTGAACTTCCATTGGAACTCGATCTTCACCTTGAATACATTGAGTCTTCCTTCTCTCTCTTGTCACTTTTAACCTCTCCCATCATTATTTCTGCCAAAGAATCCATCACACACTGGTCTACATGTTACTCCTATATTCCTGCTTACCATTCCCAAGAAGGGACAGGTCAAAGACTTTGGGCTCTCTGTCGTCACCTCTTCTCAGCTAGGCATCTGTGGATCATTCAAGGCTCAGCTTGTGTTCTTCTCCTTGGCCTTTTCTTATTTCCCTAACCCCCAGTTCTTACTGCTTCCTTTCCAAAAAGTGACTCTTTGTACTTCTGAATTCATTTCTGAAGAGAACTCAAATGATAAAATTCCCTGTACCAGTAAAAACTTGGCAACTGTTACTCAAGGTTGAGGATGAGAGAACTAGCTACCCAGGGCTTTACTTATGGATCCAGAGCCCACTTTACCCATTCCCATGCTGTGTGTGCTTAAAAAATGCTGAATCCAATTCAGTTTCTTAGAGATGGCACAGTCCTGTGCTAATTAAATGGGCATTATTTCCTTCCTAACCAAAGGACTTTTCTTGTAGATCCTTTTGTTCTGTCTTTAACCTTTAACTGGTTCTTGTCTTCCAATTCCTCTCTGTCAGTAATTTGCTATCCATTTTCAAAATTGATGGGAAATTTTGGTACATAGCGTTTGATACAATGTAATAGTCCCTTCCAGTAGTATTTATTTACTTATCTAATGGGTTTCCTAGAGAAGTAATAGCAGGCCCCCCCCAACACTGAAGGAATTAAAAATGACCACTGTTCAGAGACAGCTGTCGAAATAATGTTGACCAACTGGGGCTTGTTCATGTAGTTGGACTTTTAAATGCTTAAAAAAACAATAGGCAAATTATTTCTACATCACTTTATTTTCCAGATGATATTTGGAAAAATAAATGACAAAATGGTGGTACAGGGGCTAAGATGGATCCACTTCTATACACGCCCTGTCATTACAGGTAACACAGACAAAATGGTGGCATGGATTTTATTGCCTTATTATTGCAATTACTGTTGAAAGAAGTAAGAAGGCAATTTTGGTATTTGCAAAGTGTTTGTTAGTATCCAACAAAGCAACAGTTCCTAATTTGTTTCCCTCCTGGGACAAAAGTGGCCTTCCGCAACTCCCACATGTTGTTGGAGTAAATCTTATTAGACATTACAAAGTCAACTGTCCATTTCTCCTTCTCAATAGATAAGGAGTGGAAGAAATCAATGTAAAAATTCAATGTCTGTGGCAGTGTCATCTAGTGCTTTCCTTACTATTTCTATGGGATACATTTCCAAATCGCACAAACAGTCCAGAAGGTTAAGATGCTTTCATGCGAGTTCCATGAACTTGACTAACTCTATTGATAACACTTCAAAGCCAAATTTGGTTAATAAAAGCAGCCCAAAAAGCTATTCTACTAGAAGCTAAGCTTTCAATATTTGCCATGCTGTAATTAATCAGAAATAACCTAAACTACTTAGTGAGCAAGCGTACATTTCCAAAATGTCATGCTTTAGAAGAAGAAAGCGCAGAACACATGCTACACACAAAGGCCCAAAGCTATTAGCAACAGAAAGCTGACTTCAAATCAGAATTCACTTCAAACACAAGCCTTTCTAGAAGATGCTGCATTCATTGCTTTTAAAACACAAAGGCAAAAAAAAAGAAAGAAAGAAAGAGAGAGAGAGAGAGAGAGAGAGAGGGGTGGGTGGGGAGGGAGGGAGAGAGAGAAAGAGAGGGAGGAAGGGAGAAAGAGGGAGAGAGAGAGATAAGATGATACTTGCACAAGGCAAAACCTCTCATGTTATGAATCTGAGCCCCTCTTTAGCTTCCATTAGTGATTACGGTGCAGCCAGTGATTTGCGCTACAGCTAGATTTGGGGATATGCCACTAGCAGGTATATGAAGATTAAAGCAGATGGTGGCCTTCCTAAGGATCTCCACAATGGGCTCAGGAGGTACGTTACTTGTTCGTTGCAGTAGCTGTGGCAAACCACATTTTTTAAAATGTTAGGACTTCATTAGCAACATGCATAAAAGCCTACATATTAAGGATAGCTTAAAGTCTACTGAATAATATGTCTTCAGACTTAACTAGCAAAATTATGGTAGCAAGCTTTATTAAATGGGCTCACTGCAGAGTTCAATTGCCTAAAACCAAAGGACCTTTTTATAAGCCATTAAGTGTAAAATGAGAGAAAAGCAGAAAATAGTGATTTGGGTTTTGGAAGTCTTGCTCCTACCCAAGTGACAGAGCATGTCAGAGTAGGAATCAAGCTCCATCTTCCAGGACAGAGGCCCCTGCCTGGTTACAGCTTTTTGGCACAGTCGGGGCAATAGATCTGCTCGTTGTGGCAGACAAAGCGCTTATTAGCCAGATTCATGGAACACTTCTTACAGTGGAAGCAGTAATCATGCCAGGATTGGCCTTCATAGTTGACCACGCTGGAGCCTTTACCAAAGCCTGTTGGGGAAAAAACCACCAAGAAAGGTGAGAATCACCATCCAGAGGAAACCCAGCTCCTACAAATTTAATCTGGCAGGTTGAGACCTTTGAAGTCTTTATTCACCTTCCCTCCAAAACTGAAGCTTAGGGAGCAATGTGGCTGGCTGTGCTACAACCAAGGATCTTTCTAGCCCACTTGATATGATATTCTTCATTTACCCCCATCCCCAACATCTTTAGGAAGAACAAGAAATCCAAGCTTGCTTTTACATTAAAAAAATACCAAGCCAACCTCTCTTTGCTAAGGAGTGCCAGGCTGAGCTGTGCATGCTTCCACTTAGGGGCATACAACAAGCTTGGGTAGTGATGTGGAAATCTGGGACTTTGGGGAGTTAGTTTTAGTTTCCCACCTTCTACACATGTTAATGAGGACTTTAAAGGGTATTTCTAAGCAATTCCTCTCTGAAGCAAAATTGAGTCACCTCAAAAGTCATTTTACTTTGTAACTTTTACAAAAAATACAGCAATGAAGTTGTGAGCTAACAAGATTTTGTCATCATTGTTGTTTCAAGGTAATACTAGTTGGACTTCAAATGTAGGCTAATCAATTCTGCAAGTGCTCTGAATCCTGGTAATGGATTTCCTTTTACAAACCACAATTCCGTTAATCACACCTTCTTCCCCTAGAACAATGACCGACCTTCTAGGGCACAAACTTCTTCCTGAGGACTTATCTCAGTCATCTCTCAGGCTGCTGAGAAGCCCCCTCTGCAAGGAAGAATTGTGCTGATGACTTCTCTACTTTGTGTACCACCCTACTTCATTCAAGTGGCCACCAGGAGGCAAACGTAGATTGTTCTTTTAGTAGACGATAAATGCACCACCACCTGAAGGAAAAAGCAACTACATCCCCACCACCTCTTCACTGATCTGACCTTTGTCTCTGAAAGAGCCAGTTTCCCATGCCTGAGAACTCTGACCACAGTGCCACCATCCAAGGGGATCCACATCACTTTTTTCCTAGAGAGCCAAGATGCTTTGAACCAGGCCATACTATGCAATGGCAAGGTGACCCTGGGAAATGCTTCACACAAAGTTGCTCTTGCTGTAGCTTTCCTTATCTCCTTAAGCTCTTAAATGGCTGTTGAATAGAAATGATCACCAATGATAGGGAATTGGAAGTCCCAGGTTCTCTTCCTCTAAATTCTCTGAGCAGACTGTTGGAGTACTTGGTTTCCCTCTGATGAGGACACTCTCTGCCCATCCAGGCCATGCTATCCTAAAAGATTCCGCTCAAGTGCCAACTCCTTAAAGCTTTTTCTCATCTCCCATCTAAGAGCTGATTAAAAAGAAAAATGACCATGCACCGTACAGAATGTTTATCTGCAAAAATGGAGAGGAGCAAGAGTAAACTCTAACTGCTAACAAGGAAAACAATTCAAACCTGAAACTTTCCAGTGTATTTAAGAAGTGACATTTCTCATATTGACTGGCATTATTTATACTTGCTTGTTTGCATAGCAAGATGGCCCAGAGGGTAGTATACCAGCCTTAGAGTCAGGAAGACCCAAGTTCAAATGTGATCTCACACACTTGTTGTTATTACCCTGTTACTTCTGGGACCCTGGATGATTCACTGAACCTTCTTTGTCTCGGTTTCCTCATCTGTAGAAAGAGCTGGAGAAGGAAATGGCCAACTACTCCAGTTATCTTTGCCAAGAAAACTCCAAAATGTGGTCACAATGAGAAGGAAATGGCTGACCAATGACAAAGTTCCTTTCAACTCCAATCAACTCGTGACTAAACTGTCGGCTCCTTCAGGACAAGGACTGAATTATTCCCAGAAAGATTTCCTTAATGAAGGGCAGTAAGAAAAGCATTACTTGGCCCATCATTATAAACATATCCAGTTCTATCAGGCACTCCCAAACCAGGCACCCAATTTTGAGACTATGCAAATGTCCCTGCTCTCTCTGAGCCTCACTAGTATGTTGGGTTCCTAGAAGGAAGGCCTTAGTTTTTTCCTGCTATAACATGAAGGGTTCATTTAGATGATCCAAGGCCTAGAAGAGAGACTTATCCAGGGTTCCCTGATGAATGAGCAGTAGAGGTCAAAACATCAAGTACTCTGTCCCTTCCCTTTCACTTGCCATCTATGACCCCATTCACTGACCCCTTAGCCACTACCAAGGTGGTAATAACAAGGATAAGAAGTGAAAGGGGGAGAATGACAGCCGTGGGGGGAAAATGACAATCATGAAAAGATTTCCTGGGGGGGAATCATCAAGCTACCTGTGATGGGGTTCTTGCACCCAGCACACTTCTTAGCCACAAAGGATTTGTAGCAATCCACACAGTAATACTGATCCTCCACAGCGGTGAAGCGCTGTCCAGCCAGCTTCTTGCTGCAGGTGGCACAGACGAAGCACTCACCGTGCCAGGGCTGATCCTGGTAAGTGATGCCTCCAGAAGTGATGGCCTACATCAGGAAGCAAACAAGCATATTGGAAACCATCAAACTTGGCCTGTGAACCTAAATACTGACAAGTGAGAACGAGAGAGAGAGAGAGAGAGAGAGAGCACGCACTTGAAGAAAGAAAGCTAGCAAAGATCAGTCTGGGAGAGGGCTTTGAAAAGCTACATTTTAACTAGACTTGAGGGAAGCCCCATCCTCACTGCCATGCTTATCATGGTAAGAGCTGGTTATATATAACAATGCAATATGCACCAAGGAAAACAGCTGTGGCCCTGACTTGCAGTGAGTGAAATGTTACCTCCTAAACCAATTGGCTTGTCCAGCTTTCTCTTCACTCCCTTGGTGGGTTCTCCACCCCAACCAGACGGGGCTGCTCACCGGCCCCACTTCCCATCCTTGGTACTTTCCCATGCCACAAAACCTCCCTGCAAACGTACCTTGTTGCACTTGACACAGTGCTTGGCAAACTTGGTCTCATGACAGGTAACACAATAGAAGTCTTCACCCTTTGGGAAGAAGCTACCAGTTCCAATCACCTGCTTACAGTTACTGCAGGTGAAGCAGTCCTTATGCCAAACGTTCTTCTTATATTCGACATTTTGGTCTCCTACAGGAGGGAGCAGTAGAATGGCCAATTACATTGGCAGTCATGGTCCTGCCCCTCCAATCCCTACTTCCACTAACAGAGAAAGGCCTTTAAAACACTTCTGAGCAAGAGATTATGCTTCTGTGGGCTTGGATGGGGCAGGGAGGGAGGAGACAGGCTCAGAATACCGTTTGTTTAGACATAATAGAAGAAAGAATAAACTTGGACCTTTTTCCAAGCTCCAAATCCATATGCCTACATCATTCATTCATTCATTCAGGTATATGTGTGGCCCAGATACACTCCCTGATAGCTGCCGGCCTCTAATCTCATTCTTGCCTAGCATCTATACCATGAATGAAGTGGTTGCCTTAACTTAACACTGGAATTAAGGCAATTTCTCTCACTCACCTACGAGAAGCACACCGTGTCTCCACACCCTGCCTTCTAATGAAGGCCATGACTTCTCTGTCCTGGGAACCACAGGAGAGGTCACTGTACTGCTGAATGGATACAACTATCCGCCGCCCATCTGCCTGCCTACCTACCTGTCCTCCCTTTAGGCAGACAACAGAATCTCTGATGGAAGAAGGTACCTGCAACAATTTGCTTGAAGCATCCTTTGCACCTGGGCGAGTCCTCACGAGTAGTGCACTTGTTACACAGGATCTTATTTTCTTTGGACACAAAGGTCTCATTGGCCAAAGGATGGTAGCACTTGGCACAGCGGAAGCAGGAATCATGCCAATAGCGGTTTTTGTAATGCAGTTCCTAAAAAGCATAGCAAACCAGGAGGAGAAGTGAATCTTTGATTTTACCAGAGAGACAACCAACTTTTAATTATGATGAAGTTATGAGCCAGCTTGTTGGTGTAACCTTTTTCCTTGAGCTGGCCCCTGAGGAACAATGGAGAGAATAGAAGTCCAACAGTGTGACTAGGAATGAGGACTGTTCAAAAACAAAACGTCCTTTCGACTGCTAACCATTTTGCCCGTTATGATGTTCATTCTTACCCTGGAGTCAGCTCCAGTGGATCTCAGGCATTCCACATGAAATCTCACATTTTGCCTTCAACCTTAGAAAAATCCAAACCATAAGAACCCAGTAGAAGGTACCACAATTCATTTGGGTTCAAAGAGATTTGCAATGAGGCCCTTGTACACCAAGTTTAGTACACTAGTATGGTCATTCACCCATCTGAAAGCAACCCTCCTAGGTTTTAAATGGCCTCAAGAGGGATTGTACCTTATTTAAGCTTTATGTAAACTCAATCGCCTCTCTATTCTAGTCAGGAGATCTGAAACCTAGACCCAGCTCTTTCAGGAACAAGTTGTATAACCTCAGAGCACTGGAAAAGGGACCTGAGAGCTTTATCTGATCCAAAGAGATCAACCAACTCCCCCAAAGTCCCATGGGGCACCACAGTTTGTCCAAAGTGGGGTCAGACATTGGAAGAAGAAGGTTTGAATCCTAGTTCTGCCACTTGCTACCTATGTGAATTTGGACTAATAATTCACTGCTATGGGTCTCAGTTTCCATGTCATCTCTCTGGAATTCAGTATCCTTACTGGGCCTACATGGCAGCCCTGGTAATGAAAAGTAACAGAATAGAAGTTCTATAAATGCAGGACATTAATACACATTTAGGCGAGGCACGCTGTATGGTGCACTCTGGAACACAGTGTGGGCACCTCCACTAAACATTCGTGGCAAGTCTGGTAAAGAGCCTTGAGCTTGCCCTCTGATATGATATGATAATCAATCTAGGGCCAGTGTGGCCCTTACCTTGGAGTCAGCCCCAATGGGTTTCCGGCATTCCACGCAAGTATTGGCACAGAACTTGTCAAAGCATTTCACACAGCAGTGACGGCCCTCTTTCTGTACATACTTCTTCCCTTGCAAGGGGTCCCTGCAGTAATGGCAGTCAAACTTCTCAGACATGGTGCCCACAGTGTAGCCTCCAGGACCTGAGGAGAAAGTGCAGGAAAACAATAACGTGACTAAACCAAGGAGGCTGCCTTTTTGCTGAATCCCTGGTTGATACCTAGGTGTCCAGAAAACGTCCATACAGAAGATTGCTATTAGGCCAGGCCCCTAGACAGAAAGCATACCAGGGGTGAGATTCCCTGACTCCATTCCTCACCTCCTGGTAAAGTATACAGGATACTGTTACCCCAGAGACCAATTTATAATAGTCCTCCAAGATTGTGGCCTAGCATCCCACAAAGCAACAAAAATGTAATACTGTGCAGTTTCCCTGTCCTTCAAAGTTTAATAATGGGCTGGGTTCATCAGAAGGTAGGCCTTATGCTATGTCTGAAAAACAGGTGAGAGAGAACTTGCCTGATATTTTCCCTACACATGGATTATCTGAGCTAAGGTCAGGTAAGTGTAGGGGCCCAAGGCCAGAAATGTAAGGAGCCAGAAAGAAGTTGAAACTATGTGCACCAACAATGAAAAAGAGGTGAGAAGAAGAAAAGATGGAATCTCTTCTAGAGAAATGGAATGGGATGCAGAAAGAGGCCAGCTATTATCTTTTAAGTCTTCCATGAGTGTCCTTGGTGCCTTACTTCTCCCTAGTATCTACAAAAGGGTACTAATTTACCTGAAAATGTTGTCCAGTTGTTTTTCATTTGTGTCTGACTCTATATGACTCCGCTTGGGGTTTTCTTGACAAAGACACTGGAGTGGTTTGCCATTTCCTTCTCCAGCTCATTACAGAAAAGGAAGCTGAGGTAAACAGGGTTAAGTGACTTGCCCAGGGTCACCCAGCTAGTGAATATCTATAAGTCTTCCTGACTCCTGGTGCTCTATCCACTGTACCACCTAGCTGCCTCAATTTACCTAAATAGTTTTCATGCAAAATTTCATAAAAGTCTCAGAACAGGATAGGTATCCTGAGAAGTCAGGATGCTAATTAAAGCCATATCAATAAGATCCTCACTTAAGAGCCCTCCCTTTTCCAAAATCAATACCATTGCACACCGGTGGGTTATTCCTCAAGGGTCTATCCTTGACCATCTCCATACTCTTTTCCTTGTCAGATTCCATTTACACTCAATTTCATCTTTAGGAACACAGTCTGGGTGGTTTTTAAAGCTCCAAACCTACACCTGTTTACTTCCCCCCCCCCAAATGCTCATTATCTTTCTCCCAGATTCCCAGATTCCTAATATTGGGAAGCAGGTACTTTCACATCTTCCTTCTCCTTTCTCAGACACACTTATAATAAGCCAGCATTGTCTCCTCTCTAAGATCAAGTATTCTAACAAAAATGAATAAAGAAGGCCAACAGCTGAACGTAGCTGTATTTTTTACGTACACAGACTTTTAAATCAATCTATAAAATGACATGGCCAACTGGCATCCCTCTTGGTTTTCTCACCTAGGAAATGGAGACAGTACTGTTAGCCTTGCCACTCATACCAGGATGTGGTTCCAAAGTGATGAATGGTAAAGCATTTTAGAAACAATGTGCCAAATGCACGTAAAAAGAGCATTTCTATTATATATTTTAGTTGTTATATTTTCATGCTATACACTAATAGTAATCCAGAAATTTCTGATCAGAATGAGATTTCTGAAAATAATGCTCCCCTTCTTTGCCCCCCTCCCCCGATGATTTTCCCAACCAACTCAGTTCAACTAGCTGTTTCATAAGCTGCCTCACCTGTACCTGGCACTGAGCTGGCTGCTGGAGATACAGAAAGGAAACAAACAGTCCCTGCCCTAAAGGACCTTTTCATTTCTCTCTTGCCCCAACCATCCAAGAAGTCCCAAAGCAGAGACAGAGGGACATAGACTGCTTTTAACACACCTGCCTCTTTTGCCCCGCCTCCGTCCATTAAGTTCAAGTTCAGCCCAACTACTTAACTTCTCCAACTAGTTCAGGAACTGAGCAACTTATTCTCTTCGATTATTTCCTTATGATGCAAAGCAAAAAGCAGACTTGCAATTCAGATGAGAAGAATGAAAAGGAGATAAGGCCCAATACTCACCGCAGACTTTTCAGCTACAGACTGCCCCAGTGGCTCCTGGTTTTTTATACAAGCCCATGCCAAAGTTGGTAGGTGATGTTGCCATGGACAACTAAAGTGTACTGAGGGAGTTCGGGAAACCACACCCTGTCTCCGAGCTAACTTGGCAAAAGCTGCTCTAACTCTGCCTTGGAACCAAGGCCAGAAAGTGAAACCACTGAAAATGCCAGGGTTTTGGAGCAGTAAATAGCTCCTCTGTGAGAATGATGAATGCTTTATAAAACACCAAATAAAGGTTAGCCAAGTGTTGTGCATCCATTTTATCCTTTAGACAAATTAGGGTCACAGATTTGGAGTGGCAGAGGACTTCAGAGGCTACCTAACTCGTGTTTCAGAAGAGGAAACTGAGGCTCAGAGGAGGGAAGTGATTCAAGGTCATGCATCCAAAAGCTGGAAATCAAACCTCTGTTTCCTGAGCCAGAGCTTTCCAGACAGTATCCAGTGGGCCGGCAGCCAGATACCAACGCTCTCTTTGGAAAAGGTGTAAAGGTGGCCTGTCCTGAGATGAAAAGTACTGACTTGCTCTGCTTGGCCCCAGAGGGCATAGCTAGGAACAATGGGTGGGAATTGATTTCAGACTTACTTAGAGCTATTCCAGAGTTGAATAGGGCTGGCTTACGAAGTGGTCCTCATCACTGAAGACAATCAAGCAAATAACAGAATATTTGTAGCCAGCCTGGCACATAAAGGAGGTGCCAGATGAACATTTCTTCAAAGGTATGTACTATACAGTTGGTCAGATGAGTTTGATTAGAAGGCCGATCAGAGCAACAACAACAGTGTCATTTCACATGTCCTGTGATTCTGTGACCAAGCAGGCAGATGATCCTGCAATTCATAATAGAAATGGGCCCTTGCAGCCTCTGCTACTGGTGTAGTTAGGATGACAGAGGCATAAGCCAAGTACAAAGAGCAATGTGCCATCACTGATGTGGGAGTTAAGAAATAAAGTCGGTATTATAAAACTACTTAAAGCCAATTAACAGAACATGCGAAGAGCCTGAATTCTAGGCCTAGCTTTGACCTTGGACAAGCCTCTTCCCTGGGCCTCATTTTCCCTACCTGTAAAATAAATGCAGCATCCTGTAAACTGGGTACGTGAAAACTAGGGAGTCAGAAAGACCTGGCTTCCAGTTCTGCCCACCTATGACCACCTGGGATGCCCAGGCAAGTCAGTTAATCATTTGATTGCCATTGCCACCCTCCCCCCCCCCCCCCTCTCAGGCAACTCTCTTAAGACTCTCAGTGAATTTAGGGGAAAGAACACTGGCTCTGGAGTCACAGATCTAGAGCTGACTCAGGTCCTAATAGAATTTTTNGAATTTAGGGGAAAGAACACTGGCTCTGGAGTCACAGATCTAGAGCTGACTCAGGTCCTAATAGAATTTTTAGCCCAGAACCTAAAACAAAGTCATTCAACAGTCAATAATCATTTATTCAATGCAAGTTGATTGCCTGGTTCACGAAATCTGAGAGTTGAAAGGGATCTCTAGCTGTCTGGCCCAACTCATACACAACGTGCCCCCAAATGGCTCATCCGACTTCTGTTTGAAGACTCATTCCACATTAACACAGCTCATTGTCCAGAAGTTTTCCTTGATATGGAACCTAAATCATCCTCCCTGTATTACCTTCCATTCATTGCTCCCAGTTCTGCCCTCTGAGGTCAAGCAGAACAAATCAAAAATCCCTTTTATATACATATATATGGCATATGTGTGTCTGTGTGTATATAGCAACCCCTCAAATACTTAGAAGATGGAGTCTTAGCTTCTATACTTCATGACTTCGTGTACAAAGAATGAGTTGAGAGGAATAGAAGCAAAGAAAACCCTAGCTGATTTGTTTTCAAATGACTTAGGAGTGATGCTCCCCCAATTCTAGCCAAGTGTGAAATGCAGCATGTAGCTGGTGACACTTGTCTGAGAGGCAAGTTACTGCACAAAGAGACTCATTTATCAAAGCCCCAAAAGACATTGCAACTTGTCCCTCTGAGAAGTAGGAATCTGAACAAGCTGAGCTGCTCCTGAACTACAGCTACCATGTTAGCAACAATAAAAATGCTGCCTTCTATGCCATGTGGATGAAGAGATGGGGAGAGACTAATCCAAGAGTGAGCTCAGGAATATTTTCTAGAAGAGCTTTTGCTAAGGCAGGACTTGTGACCTATACCATCGGAGGAAGTTTCTTCAGTGTCTGTGAGAACTCAGAAGGCATCCTGAATGAAGGAAGCGCTAAGCACTCTGAAGATGACAGAATGTGAAACTGGAACTTAGCTGTTTTTATCTGCTCTAGGCACAAGGAGGCACTTCAAAAAGGTTTTCCTAAAAGGCTAAGTTCTTCAATTCAGGATTCATCTAGGCTAGCCACCCTTCACTTTCTAGGTGAGAAATAGAATCCAGAGGTACAGACCTTGCTTCAAGTCCTCAAGCTAGCAAGTGGGAAAACCAACAGCAGGATTCAAATTCACTGACTAACTCCAAATCATGGGCTCTTCTTCCCATGTGGAAAATCTCTTGAAATTCCTTCATGTGGCTTTCTTTGTTACCTTAAAATCCAGGCCTATAAGGAGACTATAATGATTTGCAAGCTCCTTGTTTGAAGCTACAGGGAGAAACAAACATCTAAGAACAATTAATTATTAATATTTTAAAATGCCATTTGGCAGGAAAATTAAATTTGTCAGATGAGAGACTGCCTGCTGTCAGTCAGTAACCACAGTGTGGCACTATTTCAAAGAGCATCATCTTAACTGAAGCCCTTCACAGGTGATTCATTTTCATTTCTGTCTCTTTTGATACCTTTATAAAGAATAAGGTAATTCCCAAGAGTTCGAGATAAAACTCCAATGACTGGCCCTCCCTTGCTCTAGATACTCTAGAAGTTTCTTCCCACTGACTCTAATCCAGCTCCAATCTATCTTTCTAGACCTATTTTTCTTCTTCATATATTTTACAGTCCATCCAATCACACTGAGCCATTTCTCTCTCTTATTTCTGGGCCTCTCCATAAGCTGTCCCCCATTTTGGGAAGTGATTTCCCTTTGTTTCTGGAAATCCTTTTTACCTCAGGGCTGAAATCCAGTGACAGTTCCTGATGCTGCCTGCTCAACATACATTACTCCCTACTTGACATAGATTGGGCAATGAGTTAGCCATGTACATGTTTTCTGAGAACAGGAACCCTTTTTGATTTTAATAAATTCTTGTCAAAATGAATCAGGCAGACTAAAGGAATGTTGGGCCAAAAGTGAGGCTAGACAAACCAATCACCAGCCAGTTACCAAACTTGTCTCCCTGCTGTCTCCAGCCACTGCTTCCTGTTGTCAGAAGGAAAAATAGGCTGACAGCACTCAAGTCATTTGGTACTTCCCCAGTCCAACAGCTAGTGACCTTCTCCTCCCATTCATTATATCCCTGATTCCAAGTCCTAATCGCAGAGACAAAAATCTCCTTTCTGTGCCACCATTCCCCAGCCTCTCTCCTTGTCACACAGCTCTTGTGGTACACTCCCTGGTACCTATCCTCCACTCCCTTTGTCCACAGGGTCCTCTGATCCCCATTCAGTGAAAAAGACCTCTTTTTTTCACAATGTCTTCCTCACTTTCTGTCTTGCACTCATGAAAACCTTACTTCCTCTGGAAGACATTGAATCCAGGGCTGGCGTTCCTCTTAGACCTGCTGACACGGGAGCTAGAGGAAAAACAGACATCTTTTTTGTTCCTCCCTACCAATTCCAGCCCCTGCACCCAGCAATATCTTTCTGGAAGTTTGCTTCATGTATCCAAAATCTTGCTGCAGCTCTCTCCCAGCCTCCAAGTCATTTACTTCATTTCCTCAAGGAGTTGAGAATGTTGGACAATCTAACTCCATTCGCGCCCTCACACTTAGAGCCTGAAGTACATGCTGATATACCCTCTGGACACATGCAGATGGCTTCCTCCTTCATTTCAACTCAGCCGTGTACACACATACTTATCCAATCATTCTGGCAAGGAATTTGGAAACTGACTAAAATGTGCAGACTCTCTGACCCAGAGATCTCACTGCCTGCCATATATCCCAAAGAGCTGAAAGAGAGCAAGAAAAGTTCCACATATACTAAAATCTTCACAACTTTAGCTTTCCTCACAGTAAAGAATCTAAGTATAAGGAGCCATAGGAACTACTTCCCACTTCAGTAGAAGAGATACATAGACAGTGAGAGTTGAAAGTGGGACCTCAGAGATCATGTAGTCAACCTATTTTACAGAGGAAGGAAACTGGGGTCCAAGGTCACATTGTAGCTGAGCCAGAAGCTTTGAGAGCAATCATCGTTAGGTAATACAACTTAAGAGGAGAGGTAGTGTGTTGCAGTAGAAAGAATAGTAGACTTGGCATCAGAGGACCTGAGGTAAAACTCTGGCTATGCTCCTTAGTCCCTATGGGACCCTGGGCAAATTATTTCACTTCCCTAGGCCCCAGTTTCTTGGGCCTTCAAGGTCCCTTTCAGCCGGAGCTCTAGGATCCTAAGCCAAGACAGGCAGAGGTTAAGAAGCTTTGATGAGAAAGGAAACAACCGTAATGAGAAGAACTTCGAAGTTTGTCTTTCCAAATTTCCTCGGCCAAATCATTTGGCAAAGAAAAGGAGTGACAAAGAAAGTGGAGTTATTTGAGCACAGAAATGGCTGGCAGTTCCTTTCTCTTTTACCAGAAAGTAAAATAACAGAAGGGAAATAATGGATTTTCTCTCTTCTCTTTGGCTCACTCTTCTTGTCCTCGAGTGCTTAATTGGACATTTATCTTTTGGGAAAGTGATTCCCCTAAGAATCTATAATGATCCAAACTGAAATGGGAAGCCTTTCAACTTGCCCAAACTTTCAGACATATTAACCTTGGAAAACAAGATGTTATCGATCGCCAAGTAAAACCAGCCACAAAGGCTAATTGCCACATGTCGTATACATGGACTGGGAGATGGGAGGGTAGAACCACAAGCAGTGAGGGGAAGCTGCAATGAGAGAAATGGAAACTGGATATCAGGAAAAAAACTTTCTAACAGTCACATGGCTGCCCAAAAGCAAAATGGCCCCTCACTAGAGGGGCTTTACCCATGGGCCAAAGGACTATGTTGGACAGAGGTGGATTGGAGTCAGTGCCTCTAGAATACTATGCTATTTCCTATCTAGCCAGTGATGATGCTGATGACATTGGCACAATGCTTCCAGATTTGCAAAGCCCTCTAGACATTATCCTATTTGAACTTCACAACAAATATTCTCATTTTGATCTTGGCTGTGTGGTACTGAGCAAGTAATTAATTAATTACTTTAATAGTTAATTGAGTAAGTAACTTAATTGCTCTTTGCCTCAGTTTCCTCAGCTGGAAAAATGAAGGAGCTAGACTGCATGACTTCTAAGGTTCCTTCTAACTCTAAACCTATGATCCTACGAACAATACGTTGAGGTAGGACCTATTGTTTCTAGTTCAGGAATGAGGAAATAAGCTTGGAGGGGTTCAGTGCGTTGCTCAGTCATAACTGAACAACCTAAGTTTGTTTGAACCTAAGTCTTTCCTGACTTCAAGTCCAACAACTATCCACAAGTGTTCCAGCCTATCCTTACAAAGGACAACATATTTGTTCTAAGTCATCTGTTAGCAGTAGTACCAGCAGCATTCTGTACTATGGATTTCAGACACAGAGTTTGTATATTCCATACAACCTCCCACCTGCACAAATATAGCTATGAGATGAACAATGCAATGGAAAGGAGATGGCAGTGAATTCAAGTGAATCTTCACATCCCTCCTTCCACCTCTGTTTTTTGGTATAAGGAGAGAGAAGTTTAGGGGGAAAACCCAGCGTTCATGAGTCAAATAAAGAGGCCTGGAGCTGGGAGGCCCCGGGTGCAAACGTAGCCAGGGTCACTTCCCAGCTGTGTGATCCTGGGCAAGTCACTTAAGCCCAATTGCCTAGCCCTTGACACTTTTCTGTCACAGAACCAATAATAAGAGAATACCTTCCGGATTTAAAAAAAACAGTGAGCACCCAAGTTCAGGGACGAACATGGTGGAAAATGATGCTACCCCACTTTGACATCCAAGTCTTATGTCATGCCTGACTACATAGAACTGCTCAACCTGACAATGTCTTTCTTTGACAGTCCCACAAGGCCCACAGGGCTTTTATTACTCACATTCTGTAGAACCCAGTATGAACATGTGTTATAGGCCAAAGAGATTAGGCTTAATCAGCACAGTAGAGTCACTTCATCAGGAATCAGAGGACTTGGATTCAGATCTACCCATGTCACTAACCTGAGGACAGCCAAGTCACTTGAGCTGTTTCCTCATCAAATCAAAGGGCTGGATTAGATAGACTATAAGTAAAGTCTGTTCCATTCTAAACCTGGCATCTTAGGAGCTTGTTTTCTTAGGCTTCATTCTCACCATACTGGAATGCTACAGGAAATTCTGGTTAACTGAAAAGTCTGTTAATGGAAGGATTGTTGTGAAACCCTATCACCACATTCACATAAGTTATCAGAATCAAAATGGCTATTAAAACAGTAACTAAAGCCAGGGATGGCTAAACTCTGTGGAGATACCAAAAATGCAAATGAGAAACCAGGAAACAAGGGCTCCAAGGCCTGGCACAGAATAATAGCCACTTAACAAATGCTAACTAAATAAGTGAATGGAGGAGCAAAGGATGGAAATTATAGGGATGGAAGAAAGAAAGAAACGAGTATTCATTACACACCTACTACGTGCCAAGCACTATGCTAAGTGCCTTACCAACATTACAGTAAAACATTATTTTGGCTGGATGTCAAGAAAAACTTGCTAATAATCACTACTCTCCTCTATAGCAGTGAGTAGCCGTGAAGCAGAAGTTACTATGCCCTCAGGAGCACTCTTCTTCGGCTCCCACATGGACATGCACCAAGGTCCCTCCAAATCTCAAACACCAAGCAGAGGAGTTTGGCCTTCTTTAGGTAGGCCTTGAGCAGGAGTTTGGCATGATGATAATGTTTTCAGAAGATCCATAGGTTCATGGGCTGCAAGGGGGCTCAAAGGTCATCTAGTACAAACCTCGTCAGGTATGGGGTGTCAATGAAGGTTACATGGGAACCTGACTCCTCTTCCTCCCACAAGCAAAAAACTTATACTTTACTTCCCCAAACGCCTGTGTAGGATGGGGGTAGCCACTGGAGAGGATTAGAATCACCAAGATCAGTTCAAAGATTGTTACAGGAATCTAAAGCAGAGTGGGTAAATCCCTAGACAGGGGTAGTGATGGTGGAAACCCTAAATACCTGTCTGCCAGGTGTGACAGATTTCCCTGTTTTGTCTCCTCTACCTCCTAGACCAGTGATTCCCAAAGTGGACACCACTACCCCCTGGTGGGTGCTGCAGCGATCCAGGGGAGCAGAGGTGGCCACAGGTGCATTTATCTTTCCTATTAATTGCTACTAAAATTTAAAAAAAATTAATTTCCAGGGGGCTAAGTAATATTTTTTCTGGAAAGGGGGTGGTAGGCCAAAAAAGTTTGGGAACCACTGGTCTAGACTATCCTGGAGGGCAGGAACCATTTAATTTTGGCCTATCACCTACTACTGTCTTATACATAGAAGACACTCAAATAAATGTCCGTTGTCTGTCAGATAACAATTTTAACATGCCTTATGTTAAAAAAAAACAGAGGCAATATTCCACTTCAGGAGTACTTAACCTGAGGGCCATAGAGGAATTGATTTCAGAGGGTCTGTGACTTGGAAGGAAGAAAAAAAGGATGTTTTTCTTTTCCCTGACCTCTAACTGAAACTCAGCATTTCCTTCAAAAATTTTCAAACCTGATTCTGAGAAGGGAGTCCCAGACTTGATCAGGCAGCCAAAGGGTTGTCCTAGATGGACACACACAAAGGGTAATAGGTGAAGAGACCTGAGAGATCAGTATTATTGACTGACACATGCAAGCCAGGGAATGGAGGATGTTCACAACTGCAGGAAATTCACTAAGACCATATACTGTGTTGGCAAAGACATGGTATATATATCTCCCGGTGTGCTGGAGAAGGCTGCTCCATTCCCCCTCTCTGCTGTGCCTGAGGACATTTTTCACATGCCCTGCCCCTCTGCTCAGCAGCCCAATGTAAGCACTTCCTTCCTCTGCTGTGTGGGGTAATGTGGGGGGCTCACAGGCAACTTGAGGGTGCAGTTTGGGCATGCAATTCCTAAAAGGTTCGCCAACACTGCCATATGACAAGTAAGTTTCTGAACTGCTTTGGTAGATGGCAATTCTACATTGGGAATTCCCAACACTGATCAAATCAGAGGCAAGAAAATGAGGACACAAGGCCCCAGGTCAGTCTTGGAGACAAGATCCAGAATCTAGCTGTCCCTCTGCCACTTACTTACTCAAGGCTCCAGGCAATTCAAAAACACTTGCAGTTACAAAAAAGTTGCTGCTCTACAGTGGTAGAGGAATGTTTGTCTGTCTGTCTCTTCTCTATCTAATTTAGGCCAGTGGTGATTATCTTCTCATGTGTTACCATTTCAAATGACCACAAATAAGAATATGTAAATATTATTATTATTATCAACTTGTTTATAGTTTTTCTAACAACATACCCAAGTAGCTCGATGAGTAGGAATAGAAATGGAAAAAATAATTTTCTGAAGGTTATTTTTGGTCATCTTTTATCTTTGGTCCTATTTTGGCTTGCCACTCACAACCGAAACAAATATAGGTATCTAACAAAAAAGCTTTTACATTGATTGACTGAAAATATCCAACAAATCATATTAAACCACTGGTGATGAAAAGGGCAGTTGTTCAACAGTGATGGTGTTGACGTGGAATCTAGAGACCCCAATGGTAATGTACCTGGAGTCTAAATAGAAATGGAATAGACCCTCACCTATGATGAGGTATGACCATACACTGACAAGGCTAATCCCACTAGACCTATATATGGGAAGGTACCAGTGGGGATCTATTAATGAAACTCATGCTCGAGTTTCTCTTCTTTTCTTCACACTGTTACTAATCAGAGGCTGCTGGCTACTAGGATATGCTAGGCTTTGATATCCCCCCTCCCCCTTCTTCATAAATATCTCCCCCCACTATCCTGCCATTCCTATCATTAGTTAGTTATTCCTTTGGCTTCTTGCTCTCAAATCTGTGATTCTATAAAGTAAAAGTTTTGCAGATAGGTAGGTTAACATCTGAAAAGGTTACCATATTAGATCATTAGCATTCATTAACTCATCAAGAATTAAGGTCTTGGGGACAGTTAGGCAGCTCAAAGAATTGAGAGGCAAGCCTAAAGACAGGATGTCCTAGGTTCAAATCTGGCCTCACTTCCTGGCTCTAGGACAAGTCCCTTGCCTAGCCCTTACCACTCTTCTGTCTTGGAACCAATACATAGTATTGATTCTAAGACAGAAAGTGAGGGGTTAAAAAAAAAGAATGAAAGGCCCGAGGGAATGGGACACAAGAAAAACCGACTTGAGGGGGGGGGGAGTGTTAGGTAGTGATTTAGTGCTACAGCTTGAGAGAGGGCCATCCCCAAGTAAGATCCTAGAGAGCTAGAAGTAGATATCATACTTAGAGATCATCCAACCTAACCTTGCCATTTTACAGATGAAAAAAACTAAGACTCAGAAGGGTAATGTACCTTCATAAGTAGTTGTGTCAGAATTTGAACCTATGTCTACGGATTTTAAAATCTAGCCATTGTACCATTGTGAAAAACCATTGTACCATCCTGAAAATGGCATTTTTTAAAATAGAAAGGCCTCATGTGAAACTGCTTCTATATCAATCACACCCTGGTCTCCATTTTGAAAGAGTCAGGCCCCTTTGAAGATGCAGATGCCTTGGGGAAGGGGCCTGCCTTAAGCCTTTATTAATCATTAATGCCTTTTCATTGTTTCAGAGTTTAGCAGAAATTAAAAAGTATTCAGAGCAAGAATGGGCCTCACAGAACAAGCTGCAGAAGGCAGTATCTGTGAACATGTATAATCACCTCCACTAGCTCATAAGTCACCAGAAAATGGGGAGGCTGACTTACTCCCATCAGTTGCTCTCGATACCTACCTACCAAGATACATATAGTTGCTGATCAGCCATGTTTGATTCTTCTTGACCCCATTTGGGGTTTTTAGGAACATAATCAATGAATGTTGTTTGTCAAATAAGTGACAACAGAGGGCAATACAGACTGAGTTCACCTACCTCACAATTTGGCCAAGTCCTCCTCTTAGCCACCGTTGGTATTCACAGCCCTGAAGAGTGTGTCTCTTCCCCAACATTGAGAGAGCACACAGTGTTTTGAGCCCAACTGTCCTTAAGGCATGTGTGTATTTATTGTTCAACAGTCAAACCTCTATTCTAACCAACTTACTTCCTCACTGGAGGCCTCAGTTTCCTCTCCTGTTAGCCAAGAGGGTCAGACTAGATGAGACACTCCATAAGGCCCAAGGTCAAAGAGTCTGTGAACTAACTAAGCTGGCCAACAGCTTCTTATTTTTTAACCCTTACTTTCTGTCTAGAATGGTTCCTATATCCAAAGGGCTTTAAAAGACTCTGCCCTTTGACCCAGCCATACCACTGCTACAAGAAAAAAAACAACTGCTTGTTCACATGGGTGGATGGGGATATGACTGGGGATGTAGGCTCTAAATCAGTGATTCCCAAAGTGGGCTCCACCGCCCCCTGGTAGGTGCTGCAGCGATCCAGAGGAACAGCGATGGCCACAGGTGCATTTATCTTTTCTATTAATTGCTATTAAAATAAAAAATTAATTTCCAGGGGGCTAAGTAATATTTTTTCTGGAAAGCGGGCGGGAGGCCAACAAAGTTTGGGAACCACTGCACTATACGATCACTAAATAATATGGAAATGGGTCTTGATACATATAAAACCCAGTGGAATTGCTCATTGGCTGTGGGAGGGGGGTGAGAGGAGGGGAGGGAAAAAACATGAATCATGTAACCATAGAAAATTATTCAAATTAATTAATTGAATTCAAAGCAAAAATAAAAGAAAAAAACAATGGTTCCAAAGCAGAAGAACAGTAAGGGCTAGGCACCTGGGGTTAAATGACTTGCCAAGGGTCATTCAGCTAGGAAGTATCTGAGGCCAAATTTGAACCCAGGACCTCTTGTCTCCAGGTCTGGTCTTCTATCCACTGAGCCATTTAGCTGCCCCAGGCCTACTGCTTCTTAAGAAACCCCTCCCACTAAACACATTTTGATGGTTGCTGTTTTGGGGGTTACTATATTTCAGAGGACAGAAGACCTGGGCTTTCCAGAAAAAAATTTATGTGGGCACAGGGTTTGCAGTCAATTGCAATGCTCTGACTACATAATAGCCCTAATGTATTTCTAAGGGGCAGTAAAGATGGACAGAGACTTAGTGGGGACCCAAATGCCTAAAAGATTTTGCTTTTGCCTTTATCAAATCCATTAACTCCACCATGTGTCAGCCCTGGACAGCTCTTTCTAAGGGGATCTGATGGCTGTGTGAATGTCAGGAGTAACTGTATACCAGCAGGCCAGCAGCTAGAGAGATTGCTTCCTTTGGCCTGACAACTTGCCATCAGAGCTCAAGTGGAGAAGGGAGGACAGCTACCGAATCTGTTGTTCTTAAAACAAGGAAGGAAACATGTCCTTATCCTCGAGGGTCTATTTTAAGCATAGACACACAAAAGACATCAGTCCGAATTAGGCAATGGCCCCACATTGGCCACGCCTACTTTATGGTCACTCTGCATCCCCTCTCCTGTGATCTAGCAAGTTTCCTAGTACCAGGCTGGAATTATAGTTGTTGAAATAGGTGCCCCCGCCTAATTTCACAGGAAAGTTAAATACAAGTTGATCCGATTTACTCCAAGAATGAATGGCCCTTTCAATCTTGTACTTACACCTTCTGGTTTTATAGAGACCACAGTCATACCTGAGGACCTCATATAATTTATAACTCAAAATGAAGGCAGTCTGTAAATGTGTCACCTTTTAAATCAACTTCAGCATCTAATAACTCTGCTATTTAATTAATAACTGAAATCAAATGTTCCTCTACCAATTACCAAACAGCCAAGATATACCCAGGCAAGTGAGAGCTGAATAATTTCTCCACACCCAAAGATTGTGTATATTAGCTGATTAACACAATCTCAAGCACACTGTACCAGGGTCTAAAGAGTAACTCCTTTGTAAGAAAAGGTGATATTTTTATGTACCTAGAGATAAGGGAATTATTAATAATAAAGGAACTATTAATGCCTGGAAAAGGGGTCTAGGGCACTATTGGGTTTTTTTAAAGCAAAAGAATTTTCAGAAGCCTTGAATGGCAATTTTAAACCTGACAAAATAATTACCCTAGGAAAGTGGCCCAGGTTTCCTTTTTCTTTTTCTCCAGTCCTTCCCACCCAACTGCCTTCCTTTTGGCTCTCAGAGAGAAAGTTGCTTTTTTGGGGGGTGGGGAAGGGGCAGCCCAAAAGGCTCATCCTGAAAATGGAGAAGCAGCAGGCAACTATCAGAAAAATCCCACCCAACAAGACAGGATGGTCCCTCTATCACCCAATTCACTGGCTACAGATTTCCTGTGCACTCACCACCAATGTGCTCCCCTCATTTTCGGGGGAAGTGGCTGGGGAAAAGTGGGGATGACTCTGGAACATTGCCTCTATCCAAGAACACTACCATGGTCAATGGGGATATTATCAGGGATGTAGACCCTAAGCGATCACCCTAATGCAAATATGGATAATATGGAAATAGGTCTTGATCAATGACACATGTAAAACCCAGGACAACTGCCCGTTGGCTATGGGAGGGGGTGGGAGGACGGGAGGGAAAGAACGTGAATCATGTAGCCATGGGAAAATATTCCAAATTAATTAATTAAATAAAAATTTTCAAATCACACAAAAAAGAACACTACCATGTTCCTCTGCCCTTCTCCATACTCCAGGTGTCCTCTCTAGAAACTTGACAATTGACTTCAAACAAAGTCAAAATGAAGAGTAAGTTTTAACACAAGTAAAAATACACATGCATATAACCAGATTGTAAACTCATCAAAAAACAAAAAACAAAGCAAACTTCCATGCCCAAACTCTTACCCTCTGGCTTTATAAGGCATTTATATCTTTTGATTAAAATTAATGCAATAATCTGCTGTCAGGTTTGTAGATTTTAAATTCATTCATTCAATAAGTATTTCTAAATTGCCTTCTGCAAGCCCAGCACTGGGGATAAAGAAATGAAATGAAATCATTATCACTCAGCACACCACCCTTACCGGAGTAATAACAATTCCCTGTGTTGCAAATGAATGCTGACTCTAAAAGCAGGCAATATCAGTGACAAGATCTATAAGCTTCAAACTGGTGAATCCCCCAATTTTTCCTAATCGAATCCATTTCACGGCATAAATCATTGTCGAAGAAAAGCCTATAAAAGAGCACTTCAGGCTCTCCTTACCTGAGTGTCTCTGGGAAGCCATGCCTTGGAGAGCCACTTCTCCTGCAGTTCCAGACCACTGTTGCCACTATCTCAGCTGATAAGAATATGGCTCATTTGATAACATACATTTAAGGGGAGGCTATTAATACAAAAATAACTAAGAGCAGATGTCCCCACCCCTCCCAAGAGATCACAACCTTAATCCCACTAGAAAATTCTTACCATTTTAGGTGATCCCAGGGAGAAGAATAGGATCCAGTAAAAATACCAAACACTACATATAAATACCTGGAGAACTACTCAGCCTCCAAATTAGGCCCAAAGCCGGGAGTGGCCACAGAGAAAGCCATCCCTCTCCTGGAGCAAAACTGGGACTCAGCTTGGACATAGTTCATTGCTAAGCAAATTTGATTCTTTTGTTTGATAGATGTACTCCACAGAAATAAGACTATTTCTAAAAAAAATAATAAGACTATTTCTGCTGAAAATAATTCTAATATAGCAACTCAATTATAGTCAGAACAATAAAACTGTGGGGTTTAGATAGTAAAACCAGAGATTAGAGGTGCTGAAACTTACAGCCAGTCTACTATACATACCAAAGAATGGGAAGAAAAGCCAAAAATGGGAAAAATTCAATCCTCAGAAAATGACACTTTTTTTATTTGAACAATTTAATTAATTAATTAATTTAGAATATTTTTCCATGGTTACATGATTCATGTTCTTTCCCTCCCCTCCTCCAACCCTCTCCCATAGTCGACACACAATTCCACCGGATTTTACACGTATCATTGATCAAGACTTATTTCCATATTATTGATAATTGCACTAAGGTGATCATTTAGAACAGTGATAGGCAAACTACAGCCCACTGGCCAGATGCAGCCCCCTGAAATGTTCTATCAGCCCTGCGACATTATTCCTAATCTGACGAATACAATGAGTAGGATACGATACAATGAAACTTCGAAAGAGTTGCCTTAGAAACAGACCTACAGATAAGCACTTCCTTTCCTTTGGCCCCTTTTTAAAAAGTTTGCGTACCACTGGTTTAGAGTCTACATCCCCAATCATATCCCCATCGACCCATGTGATCAAACAGTTGTTTTTCTTCTGTGTTTCTGCTCCCACATTTCTTTCTCTGGATGTGGAGAGCATCTTTCTCATAACTCCCTCAGAATTGTCCTGGATCATTGCATTGCAGCTAGTACAGAAGTCCATTACATTCAATTGTGCCACAGTGTATCAGTCTCTGTGTACACTGTTCTCCTGGATTTGCTTCTTTCTGCATCCATTTCTGGAGGTCTTTCCAGTTCACATGGAATTCCTCCAGTTCATTATTCCTTTGAGCACAATAGTATTCCATCACCAGCATATACCACAATTTGTTCAGCCATTCCCCAATCAAAGGGCATCCCCTCATTTTCCATTTTTTTTTGCCACCACAAAGAGTGTGGCTATAAATATTTTTGTACAAGTCTTTTTCCTTATGATCTCTTTGGGGTATAAACCCAGCAATGGTATGGCTGGATCAAAGGGCAGGCAGAATGACAGACTTTTCAAGGGGCCTATAAAGCATATAACTAAAGGGGGGCATATGCTATGTATACAATACAGACATTTTGAAATAAAGATCTACTGGCGAAAACTTCAGCTCACATAAAGCCACTACACGATTGAGATATTCAGGCCATGGAGTGGAAACAAAGTGGAAAACCATCTCCCACATTCATGTTAAGACCAACACGTGGAAGGCTTTCTGTAAGTTATGGTCAGATGTGGAGAAAATATAGAAGATGGAAAATACAGTGATCATGGGGGTAGAGACAGACTAGAACTATGAGCTGAGCAAACCAAAAGCTAGCTGAATACTAGAAAATCATCATGAATTCATAACACAATAGTTAAGATGAACATGACCTTGCTCATCAAATTCTGGAACTATCTATTAGATTGTTAGAAGTTCAAGGCCATTTGGTTTTATATCTCTACCAAGTGCATCACAGTATCACATAGAACTGGTTTAAATGGCTATCTTTTGTTTTTACACCTTTATTTCTGAGTCTTTCCCTCTCCCTTTTCCAATTCAGAGGACCATTTCTCTGTACCAAAGGATGAAAAAGAATGGGAAAAATTGGTTTAGCAAAATAATAAACCAATCCAGTCTAAAAGACTATCCAATATACAACATCCTAGGACCCCCCCACCTCTGCAAAGGAGAGAGAGAGGGGTTCATATCTTCATCTCTTCTCAGTGCCAAGTTTGGTCATTGGTAACAGCAATTAACTTAACAAATGTTAATAATGAATTAATTCTGTGAAACTTAACAGGTAAATTTAGGGCCAACAGCAATGGGAACTATGTCAGACTGGAGGAGTCAAAGTAAAGGACTCCTTAGAACCCCCATATGAAGCTAAGTCTTGTCTACAACATCTCTCCTGACTGTCCTCTTCTCTCTAGTTACATGGCCACTATCCTAGTTCAGGCTTCCTAACTGCTCTTCCCTTGGGTCCACATTCACTAAACAATCCTCCACAGAAAATTACATTGTCTCCAGTTCAGAAGGGACCTCAGAGGCCATCATGTCCAACCCACACCTGATAGAACAATCAGCACCCCAACATACCTATCACTTGGAAACCACTAAACAAGGAGAATCTATCAGCTCTCACAGCAGCCCAGTCCACTCTGGGTCAGCTCTAATGATATCTAGCCTACATTGCAATTTCCACCCATTGGCCATGGGTGATCCCCCTTCCACCTGAAAAATGCTTTTCAAGGATCTGAGAGGAGAGTTACTGTGTCTTCTTTAACTCTTTTCTTGCCTGTGCTAAATACCTCCACTTTCTTCAATCAATTCTCATGACATGGCCTTGAGGCTCTTCACTACTCCTACATATAACCTGCCATTCCAGATATTCTTCAGCTTAAACCAGAGCATCCAGAACTAAGCATGCTACTCCAGAAGTAGCCTAAGTGAGATAGAATAGAGGAGACTGCCTTTCTTACCAGAGAGATGCTTCTCTTGCTGCAGCCTCTAATAGCATCAGCCTTCTGGGGAGCCTCTCATTTGGAGTTTGCTTTTGCTTATGAACTGTTGTCTAGCCATCCCTCTCCCATATTATACTTAGAGAGTTGGCTTTTTGAACCCAAAAGTAAAACTTTACGTCAACCCCTCCTGAATTACATCTTTTTTGATTGGGTCCAATGTTCTAGCTCATTGGGATCCTCTGGGAGTCTGGTTCTTTCATCTGGTATGTTAGTTATCTGCTTTGAGTTCTCTACAAATAAGAAAACTAGTCTTTCATGAGTTTCATTTGAGCTATCACTTTGCATATAAGCAATAGTTTATTTTTTATTTTTTATTTTTTTTAAACCCTTGTACTTCGGTGTATTGTCTCATAGGTGGAAAATTGGTAAGGGTGGGCAATGGGGGTCAAGTGACTTGCCCAGGGTCACACAGCTGGGAAGTGGCTGAGGCCGGGTTTGAACCTAGGACCTCCTGTCTCTAGGCCTGACTCTCACTCCACTGAGCTACCCAGCTGCCCCCTAAGCAATAGTTTTTAAAATGTCTGCCCCTCTGATGTTCTGAACTCTAAGAAAAAGTTTTCATGTAGAAGGCAATTTTCCATTCTAAGTTGTGAGTTAGAAGTATTTTCTTTTGGGAAGTGAAATACCTTCTTTAAGCACTGTTGTTGTTTAGTCATTTTCAGGTGTGTCCAACTCTTTGTGATCCCATTTGAGGCTTTCTTGGCAAAGATATTAGGATGGTGTGCAATTTCCTACTTCAGCAAATTTTACAGATGAGGAAACTGAGGCAAACAAGGTTAAACAACTTGCCTATACACAAAGCAAGTGTCTCAAGTCATATTTGAATGCAGGAAGAGGAGTCTTCCTCACATGAGGCCCAGCACTCTATCTACTGTGCCACCTAACTGCTCTAGTGTTAGCATTAGATGCAATCAAACAAAAATGTATAAAACAGAGTAAGGAAAATGAAGTATTAAGAAAAATGGAGAAAAGTTGGCTCATTACCTGCATTAAATTCATAAATCATGGAATGTCAGAGGCAAAAAAAGCCCATCGACAGCATCTAGTCCATCTCAAGAACCTAAGGCCCAGAAATGGACAGTTGCTTGATCTCAGAAGCTGTACAGTGGCCAATTTCCAGGCAATAGAAAGAAATGGTCTGTCTCATCAAAACAGGTATTTCTAGAAAACATTTAAATGGGTAGGAGTGAAGGAGATAGTCAAAAAGGGCCTCATTGTGGTGACAAAAAACTGGAAAATGAGGGTATGTCCTTCAATTGAGGAATGGCTGAACAAATTGTGGTATATGCTGGTGATGGAATACTATTGTGCTCAAAGGAATAATATACTGGAGGAATTCCATGTGAACTGGAAAGACCTCCAGGAATTGATGCAGAGTGAAAGGAGCAGAACCAGGAGAACACTGTACACAGAGACTGATACACTGTGGTACAATTAAACATAATGGACTTCTGTACTAGCAGCAATGCAATGACACAGGACAATTCTGAGGGACTTATGGAAAAGAATGCTACCCACATTCAGAGGAAGAACTACAGGAGTGGAAACAGAAGAAAAACAACTGCTTGAACACATGGGTTGAGGCAGACATGATTGGGGATGTAGACTCGAAACTACCACACCAATGCAACTATCAACAATTTGGAAATAGGTCTTGATCAAGGACACATGTTAAAACCAGTGGAAATGTGCGTCGGCCATGGGTGGGGGGAGTGCGGGGGGTGAAGGGGAAAGTAAGAGCATGAATCATGTAACCATGTTAAAAATGAATATTAATAAATGTTAAAAAAAAGGGGGCCTCATTTAGGTAGAATGGAACTACATGAACTCCATAGACCTTAACTACTCTAAGTCTACACTTTCAGGAAATGCGCAGCGGAGAGAACTAGAACGTAGGTCTTCTGACAGCCACTTTGAGGTACTGTCCTCTACACGCGTATCACACATCCGTAGTACATATGTATTGCTCCATATACCAGGAGTATCCTTGATAACAGAAATATTCTCTTAAAAAATTTTTTTTCAGTTATACCTAGCAACAATTTTTGATGATTGTTTTCTGACATTTTAGGATTCAGATTTTCTCCCTCCCTCCTTCTCCCCCTGCTGCCCTGAGGCAGTAAATAGTTTGATACAAGTTATATCAGTACTTTCATGCAATACATATTTCCATATTGCCCATGTCATATCACACATATACTAAAAATCTCATGAAGGAAATAAAGCAGAAGATGGCATGCTTTGATCTGCAATCAGATCCCAACAGTTCCTTCTTTGGTTGTAGATGGCATTTTCATCATGAATCCCTTGTTTTGCTGACAATGGTTAAGTCCTTTACAGTTGGTCATTGTATAATAT
The DNA here is from genome assembly GCF_016433145.1 of Gracilinanus agilis. NCBI lineage: Eukaryota > Metazoa > Chordata > Mammalia > Didelphimorphia > Didelphidae > Gracilinanus > Gracilinanus agilis. The sequence continues at coordinate 19,116,030 of NC_058136.1, read as the reverse complement.
TTTTCTTACTGTATACATTGTTCTCCTGGTTCTGCTCTATGGATATTGTGTCAATTCATTTATGTCTTTTCAGGTTTTTCTGAACTCATTCTGTTTGTCAGAGTCAGACTCTCTGACCACAAGTGAGTTGGTCATATCCAAGGAGAATCAGAGTTGGAAATCTGCCCTCATATTAATTGAATCTGCTAGACCTCACAATTCACAGCTATCCAGTAACTATGGCTCTTTGGAAAAGACATGATTCATGATCTCTGTTTGATGTTGACATCTGACCTAGCCCAACAGCTGCCAATTTCCACAATTATGAAACTACTCCTTTCCCAAAATGAAAAAGATAGGGCCATTGCATTCTCAGAAGAGAACTCTGCAGGAAGACAAGCTGGTAGTCCTCAATAGACTAGTTTTATCCAGATCTCAATGTGGTTTTCACCAAGACAGAACCTAAAGTATCACTGGCTTCATTCAGATGCTAAATCAATCCCATGACACAGACCCAGCATACTCTTTATAGCGTCACCAAGTCGTTGGCAACCCTGGTCTGTGGGGTTTTATGGCAGCATTCCAGAAATCCCTCTAATTTTTCACTCCCTGATGTATTTAGGAATCATTTCTCCCAATTTATTACGTTTCAATGATACTAATCCTAGTCATCTCAAAAACTTTAGTTCCCCCTTGTATTTACTCCCTTGAAAACCATATTACCTCATTGTCAACACCTAACTATTTCCCTACTTTGTCCACTAGATTATAAAGAGGACCATCTATCTGGTGCCTTAGTAAACTAAACCCCTCCTTAGAGGCAGCCAGGAGAAGGGGAACCCAAGATACAACCCTCACTTCTCTCTGACAGAGAGTGTCACATAGTGAGGTCACATTACAGCTACAATTGTAGGGCTTCTTTCCAAGGTCTGCTACCTCACAAGCACCACTGGGAGGATCAAACTCCAAATATCAAGGACTATGCAGCCTTAAGAGTCAAACCCAGAGAATTCAGTGGCCTATTTGGCCTGTACCTTCATAGTTAACATCCCAGCTTCTGGTTCCCTTTCTCCTTTAGGGATAGAAGGTCCAAAGGTTGAAAAAGTACATAGACACTTCTTGGACATTCCTAATAGCCCAGAACAAAAGAACAACAATTCAAGGTCTGTCTTTGTGGATTTCTCTTTTGCTTTTATCTTTCTCTCTTTACAGTACTTTATCTCATGCCTGCAATTAATAAATTCATTCACTGCATTTTCTCCCCCTGAGATATCTCTCCTTACCTAATGGTCCTACCATAATCCCAGTGTTTGCTCCCTTACTGGTCCAGTTGGAATTTCCCACTTCTTCCCTCTCTAGGTAACACGAATTGGCTGTACTACTTATGACCAATTCATCCCATTCAAGTTTGATCTCCTTGAAGGTAAAAACCAAACCAGACCAAGGAATGGAAAGAATGATAAAAGGGTCAAAATTCTCCTTTTCCAACTCCCACTGCTGCTCCCCCATCTTGTCCAGGGCTTTGCTACTCCCTGAGCTGTAGCTTTACTACAGTTCCATACTCTTCAGTCTCAGAATCTGCATCAACATCTTCCCTTCATGATGAAATGTTTGAGCTAGCCAGAACCTACTTTTCTTCTCAACTATAGGGGAATCTTCAATCCACTGTGAAATCCACACCCAAGGACTCCATCAACTAGTAGGGACAACTAAAGGGTCCAAGTGAAAAAGGAGAAGATAAAGGATGGAGAAAAAACAGGAAAGAGTCTTATAACCCTACAATTTCCTATTGTTACCAATGGGGAAAAATCCTTGAACACTTTTTTGGTGACGGGAACAATTCTACTACATACAGTCATACAGTCTCCATCTCTGACTTGGACAATGCTGGTGAGACACTTTTTGAATCCCCCTTTTCTAGACTCCCCTTTCTTTTATATCAATATTATCTGGAACAAATCAAAATTAGGTAAGCCCATCCATCCTTACAGAAGTTACATTTACATCTCCTTCATGAGATTTTAGAAAACACCTTGGTGAAACCTGGGAAATATTCTAGTCTTAGCAGAAACATATCTCTCTCTACTTTGCCCCCAGAAACAACCTGTTTAGGGCTTGAATCCCTCTGAGTACCAACTACAAAGCTGTGTCCTGACAGAGGGTCCTCAGCAAATGAAAATTGTGTGATTCATAAGTCTCACAAAAAAGTTATGACCAAAGGAACATAATAAATGTTGGTGGGGATGTGGCAAAATTGGGACATTAATGCATTGCTGGTGGAGTTGTGAATTGATCCAACCATTCTGGATGGCAATTTGGAACTATGCCCAAAGGACTTTAAAAGACTGTCTGACTTGATCCAGCCATACCACTGCTGGGTTTATACCCCAAAGAGATAATAAGGAAAAATACTTGTACAAAAATATTTATAGTTGTGCTCTTTGTGGTGGCAAAAATTGGAAAATGAGGGGATGCCCTTCAAATGGGGAATGGCTGAACAAATTATGGTATCTGTTGGTGATGGAATACTATTGTGCTGAAAGGAATAATGAACTGGAGGAATTCCATGTGAACTAGAAAGACCTCCAGGAATTGATGCAGAGTGAAAGGAGCAGATCCAGGAGAACATTGTACACAGAGACTGATACACTGTGGCACAGTTGAATGTTAATGGACCTCTGTACTGGCAGCAATGCAATGATCCAGGACAATTCTGAGGGACTTATGAGAAAGAACACTATCTACATCCAGAGAAAGAACTGTGGGAGTAGAAACACAGAAGAAAAACAACTGCTTGATCACATGGTTCAATGGGCATATGATTGGGAATGTAGACTCTAAACCAGTGGTTCCCAAACTTTTTTGGCCTACCGCCCCCTTTCCAGAAAAATATTACTTAGTCCCCTGGAAATTAATTTTTTAAAATTTTAATAGCAATTAATAGGAAAGATAAATGCACTTATGGCCATCACCACTCCCCTGGATCGCTGCAGCACCCACCAGGGGGCGGTAGTGCCCACTTTGGGAACACTACTCTAAACGATCACTCTAGTGCAAATATTAGTAATATGGAAATAGGTTTTCATCAATGACACATATAAAATCAGTGGAATTGCTCGTTGGCTATGGGAGGGGCCAGAGAGGAGGAGAGGGAAAGAACATGAATCATGGAACCATGAAATATTATTCTAAATTAATTAATTAAATAGAAATTTTCAGGTAAAAAAAGCAAAGAAGTTATCACCATCAAATATTTATATGGCGTAACATCTCTAATTGAGGCAGCCTACCTAAAATAATTCGCCTTTAAAACAAAAATATGTTTACAGAAAAGCACTACTAAATCACTTACTAAATTACTTAATTGTTCTTTCCTCTTAAGGACATTAGGTAGTTGTTGGTCTTTAGTTGCAATGTATACAAATTAGAGAAGAGGGTACTAGAATCTGCAGCCTTCAAACATCAATCAGAGGTCTGAAATATCCATAACAGGTGGACCCAGTGAATGCCAGAAGCAACCAAGATTGAAAGGGGGTTTAGAATCATGCACAGGGTAACATAGAAGCAAACCAGAAATATCACCAGTGGATGGGAGGAACAGATGAATAGAATTTGAACACTTAAAACATGACAAAGATTTATCCTTTCCCTCATCTCGATTTCATCAAGGCTTCATTTTCTTCTGCCTTGGATTCTATATTTATTATTTTGTTTTTTTCTTTCCTTTTACATCTCTTTCTCATTTCTATTCTATTTTATTTCTTGAACTCTCCTTAAATTCTGTTCATTCTCACTTTTATACCATATTAGCCATTTTGAGATGGTTCTAAAAGCATCTGATCAGTGATTCAAAGTATGTGGCTTTCTAGTTAGCCGTCTAGAAGAATATTTAGAGGTCCCTGCAGATTCTAGCTATTAGTGTGGGGAAGGGATAAGCACTTTGAGGAACAAGGGCATTCCAATCTGTTACTAGTCATGACATCACAAAGCAAGAGAGATGAAGGGGCACAGGGTATGCTGAATATTTCAATAAAGTTTCCTAAATAAAGTTTCCTTCTTTCACCCCAGGGTCCCCATTGCTGTTCTGATGTGTTATTATTCTGATGGAGTTACTTTGTGAGTTTTCTTAGTACATCATGACTGATGGATAAGAAAGGACTCTTCCTGACCTACAGATTGACGGAAATAGGAGAGGGCTGAAACTGTGCTAGCCCTTTTTTGGTAGGGACACTTAGGGTGAGAAAAATACTCTGGAGAACACAATGCTGAATCACACCATATCACAGGACATGACTCCATCCCTTAATTTTGCAGTTGGATTCAACCACTAAATAGATGTTGTTGACTGAGTGACAACCACAAGATCAAAGATCTACCAGAGGCATTTAGTTCCCAACTTACAAAGAGGCTCTGGCCCCCAAAGCTAGTTTTTTACAATTTAAAATACATTTTTCCCCAAAAAACAAATTGCTCATGCAGGTCTGTAGTGTCTAAGGTAAAGCTTATTCAAACCGCAACATAGTTGAAGTACATACAGCACTATGTTCATGGGATTCCCCAGTGTAAGGCTCAAAGGGACCTCAGAGGCTGTAGAGTCCAACTCACTCCATTATCATTTGACAGAGGAGAAAACTAAGGTCCAAGAACACACAGGCAAGTGACAGTGGCAGAGCTTTAATCCAATAATATCTGGTCCTCTGCTACCCTCCTTGTGTCCATAGTCAAATCATTTCCTATTTCAGACCTCAAATTTCCTAACATAATGAGGAAAACCACACAATGCAACTCTCAAGAGTATTGTATGAAAAGCGTCTAGTAAATTACAAAGCTATTCTCATCCCTTTCTCCTCCTCTTGTGTCCCAAATCTCAGACTACTGAAAGTACACATTGACAAACCCAAGTTTCATTTGTAAAACTCTTTTTCAGACCATACTTAATATTAACATCAGCCTGAAGTGTTCTGGAAGGTTCAACTACACCCTAGCTAAAAATACTCAGGTCATCCATACAGGTTATGGCAGATGTCCCTTGTCCACTTACTAAGGTATTAACCAGGCTCTGGAAAGAAGACCATGAATTCCTCTGTCTAAAGGGTAAGACACTAAACTTGTACATCCCACCTGGTGTTACAAATACCCTTTCTGGCTTTGACTCCTCACCCAAGGCAACTTGCCAAAAATATTCCCCATCAATCAAGAGTTGAGAGCATTTTGAGCAGCTGCCAATAAATTGCTTTAACTGGGCTTTAATTCTAGCCACAGGATATGTATCCAGTTAGGTTATGGAATTTCATTTTCTATATTTCACATAGACTTTCACTGTTCCATTTGGTTTGAGAATGATAACTACCAGAGTATTCTTCTTTTCAGGACTACTGTTCATGAAAAGTATTTCTATACATGCTGCCAAAGTGAGCACCATGAAAAGTATTTCTAAATAACTCAGCATCTCACACTATTGCTCCATGAATATTTTCCCACAGGGACAGCATGCTATAGAGAATGGATGCTGTGCCTGACTGGGGAATCACAATGACCTGGGTTTGACACCCAGTATTACCAACCCTGTAACCCACAGGCAAAAGACATTTCCCCTTCCTAAGCCTGAGAGAAAACTGGAACAATCCACTTCTCCATTGGAGAAGGAAATGGCAAACCGCTCCAGTATCCTTGCCCAAAAAACCCCCATGGATAGCTATGGTCTGTGGAGTCATGAAGAGTTGGACACAACTGAACAACAAGAAACCTATCTCTAAATGTGGCCACAAAATCACAGATCTCAAACTAGAAGAAACATTAGAAATCATAGCGTCCTAAGTGTAGAATTGGAAAAGGCCTCATAAGTCACCAAGACCAACCTTCTCTTTTTACAGATGAGGAAAATGAGGCAGGAGAGAAGTGGAATATGCAAGGTTACACCAAGCTAAACTTGAACCCAGGTCCACTCACTACTAACCTGGGCTCTTTTCACTGCTGCACATACCTTTGCTCCAGGTTATGAAGTAAGCAAAAGAGAAACATGAGTTATTATGAACCAACTCACAAATTTCTACTCCTTGAGGTTAACAACCAGTCACCTTCTTACAAGTCATGAAACCATAGAAATATTTGAATGCTACAGCAGTCACTTCCTGGAGATCTGAAGGTTAGTAAATGCCTTAAGACCTAGAACCCTGGCCCATCAGGAGCTTTGTCTGCCCACAAAGTTTTCTCCCTAACCAAGGGAGAGAACGTTATCTTGAGTCTTCTTTTTTCACCATTGACCACAGCAGCCCCCACCTTTGCCCCCTTCTACTCCAGCTTCCTTCCTTCTGGATTATAGTTTCCCTTCAGTTCCATTCCCCACTCTTCTAGTTACCTCCCTTAACCACCTCTAGAGATCTGGGAACTTTACAGCCAAGTGCAATCTATCAATCTATCATGAGTGAGCTCCATTATGCTCTAACCCAGTGATTCCCAAAGTGGGCGCTACCACCCCCTGGTGGGTACTGCAGCGATCCAGGGGAGCAGAAGTGGCCACAGGTGCATTTATCTTTCCTATTAATTGCTATTAAAATAAAAAAAAATAATTTCCAGGGGGCTAAGTAATATTTTTTCTGGAAAGGGGGCGGGAGGCCAAAAAAGTTTGGGAACCACTGTGCCAGTCACTGGCCTATTCCAATACCCACTAACTTTGTCATTGAACTACAGCTCCAGGGCTAACTCTCCAGGCAAACAAGTTACTGCCTCTCTTTGGGTCTGTTTATATATATATATATATAAATGAGGTGAGAATGTGACTCAACTAAGATGCTCTCTGAGGCCCCTCCAAACAAAGCATTCGACCATTTTCTCAGCAAATCTTATGACTCAAAAAATTGACCAAGAAAATAATCTGATAATAAAATTTTCTAAACTGTTTATATCCTTTGAATCACTACCATATACGGAAAGTCAAGGATAGAAAGAACATTCTCCCAGATACCAACAGATTCATAACAGCAAAAATGAGGAATAAAGTGGGTGCCCATCAGTTGAGGAAAGGGCAAAAAATTGTTTTTCATTGTTACAGAGGAGAATTCAAGAGTAGAGAAAGAGGAAGGGTTACTAGCAAAATGATTGTGATAACTCTAATTAATATAAAGATGTAAATAATAGTTTTAAAAAGTGATCCAGCCATTCAGAATTCCAATTCATTTTATTCTGCTTTGGATTCTTTGGATTGGGTTATAAAGTTTTCATTTTCTTTTTAAAAATAGCAAACGTTCACCTCCTTAACATTTTAAATTTTACATCATTGGAACTGTCATAAGACATCAGCCTCATTTGGACCAACTGTCTATACCTTGGTAGGTTGAACCTCTGTATATCTGAGTATATACCTTATATAATATCAGCTTCTTTGATAGTCACCCACCTGCACCCCCTGCTTTGCAGCTCTACAAAGACTACCTGCTCAAACATGGGCAGGAAGAATTGGAGTAATCTCCTGGGACAAATATGGTTAAGTCTTTTAAAGAGGCCTGGAGCAACTTCTGCTCCTCCAGCTGCAAAATCCCCTTCTCATGTTCTCTTATGCTGGACTTCATGTTCTAGTTACTCTGTTTCATGTTCCCGATACTTGGCTTGGGGGTCACATCACTGGATTTCATGTTGGCAATGAAGTTTGCCCTCCTTGAATTTCAGCTCTCCTAGAGACAGCCTGCTTTTCCAGTAGCCTCTAGGCAGGCTCTGTTTCTCTTTCCTCCTCTCCCTTTTTCTCTCTGTCTTTGTCTCCCTTCCTCTCTCTTCCTCCCTTTTACTTTCTCTTATGTCTACCTCGCTTTCTCTCTCCTTCTCTCTTTTTCTGTCTCTATTTCCCTCTCTCCCTCCCCTCCAATCTCCAGCTGCTCCATTTTCAGCTCCAGTGATCTAACAAGTGTTTCTGAAACACCTGCCTTGAGTTAGGTGCCCCCTCTCTCAGCTTCAATAATGACCCCTTTGATTCAGACTCTGAATCATGAGAAAATTGACAGTGTGGAAGTGACAGAGCTCACAAACCTCCTTTCTTTCTCTAGCAATTCTGAATCACTCCTTTAATGTGGCTTTGTTCACAGAAACAAGCTTTCTAATGGCCCTAATCCCTCGGACACACAGACACTCTCTCTCCCACCCCACCTCCCCCCTCACAGCTGCAAACTACAGGTACTCCAACCTCAGAAAAAAGCCTCATTGGCTGCTCTCCTAGAAACCATTGATAAAGTAATTAGCAACCACATATAGCAGAGTGAGGAAAAACAGGAGACTAAAGAATTAGGAAATCTGGGCTCTAACCCTTGCTGAGCTGCTAATTAATGGCAAATTTAGGCCAATTACTTGACATCTGAATACCTCAGTTTCCTTATCTATAAAATTGGGGAGGGAAGTTTGAAATAGTCTCTAAGGTCTAAGATTCTATGAGTTTTAGCCCCTTTTCTTCAGATCTTTTCTACCTGGCTTGTCAGAAGACAGAAAAAAAGATTACAAATATATACTATGTCACTCCCTTTGCTATCCTTAATTCCTATGATTGTCTTTAAAAGAACATAATTCTTTCTTTCCTCAATCTCAGTTCTCTACCCTTTGAAGCTTAAAGCTGGTGTTATTACTAATTACATCAAGTATCCCCTTGGCAACCAGCTCACACATGCTTAGAAATAGTGCTCCTTTCTAAAAGAGCCCAGTTATAAAATCAAATTCATCAGAATATTTAAAAAGAGAAATTAGCATGGTTTTTAATTGAAGACACAAAGTGGCCTCACCCCAAATTACTTAGTCTAAGTTCGGTGTTGTGCCAAATGAAAACAGGAGATGGCTAGAACCTCTGGGTGGCTTTGTTTGCAGATGGCAAGTTGCTGACTGTCCCTGAACAGCTTCCTCAGTGAGACATCAAGCCACTCAAAAGAGATTGGTTTAGAGAGCTAAGCTTTAGTATTACCCACAAGTCTCTTCTCTTCCTTCTTCATCCTGCCAACCAAAATGTCAATAGGGAAGAAGGTCAAGAAAAAGAATGTAGTCTCCGCCCCTGCTTTGTAAAGAATCAGGAGGCCAAGCAATTGGTCAATCCTTTGTTTGAAAAGTGGCCCACAAACTATGGGCTCAATCAGGGAATCCATCTCCAAAGAAACCTCAGTTTATCCAACTAAAGTGCCTGAAGTCTATTCTTTATAAGCATCTGAAAGTGCCATCAGCAATTAACCAGTTCACCCATTAGACAGCTACTGAACTGATTAAAGCAGCCCATAAGTACAGATGGGAACCAAAGCAAGAAAAGGAATAAAGACTACTTGGTTGAGGCAGGACAGAAAGCTACAGGCCAAAAGGTGTCCCATTAAGAGACCAGCTGTCCTGAGAGCTGGAAGAAACAAAAAAGCTCAGCTGCTGGTGATTGCACATGCTAGTAGGGGGACAGACTGAGTTCTATCTTCCTCTCTGCCTTGCGCCCAAGATGTGGGGTACTCCTTATTGTCTCCTCAAAAGCACAGTCAGACTAGGCCACTTAATTCATTTTAAAGACCTGCACAATTCTCTACTAGCAGCAATGCAAGAATCCAGAGCAAGGCCGAGGGACTTATGAGAAAGAAAACCAGCCACACTCAGAGGAAGAACTGTGGGAGGAGAAACACAAAAGAAAAACAACTGCTTGAACACATGGGCTGATGGGGATATTATTGGGGATGAAGAAGCTAAACGATAACTCTAGTCCAACTATCAATAATATGGAATTAGGTCTTGATCAATGATACATGTAAAACCCAGTGGAATTGCGCATCAGCTAAGGGGGGTTGGGGGGTTTGGGGGAGAGGGAAAGAATATGAAATATGTAACTATGGGAAAATATTCAAAATTAAAATTTAAACATAAAAATAAAAATTTACAAAAATAAAAAATAAAAATATTATAGCTCAAGTAAAAAAAAGACCTGCACAAGGTTTGGTGCCTCCCTAAGCTGGGAAATGTCATCAAGACCAATGACAGGTATGGTGAGAGCTCTTGTCACTGGGGCAGGCCCAAAATCCATAGGAAAAGGCCAAACTTTTACTTATGGGCTGCTAATTAGCTGATTTTTATCCACATGAAAATAGAAAGAGAGCTTCCTTCAAGCCTCATCTAAAGTACCATTTTCTACAAAAAGCCTCTCCTAGTCCTCCTTTATCTTAGTGCCTTCCCTCTAAAATGACTCTCAGTTTATCCTGTCTATAGCTTGTTTGCATTGTCTCCCCATTAGACTGGGAGTACCTTGAGGGCTGGGATTGTTTTTTTCTCTCTTTGTCTTGCCAATACTTAGCACAGTGCCTGGCACTTAGTAGGTGCTTAATAATGATTGACATTCCATTTCATGGCCCTATTCTAAAGAATATGGGCAGGAGGACAAAGGAGTAAAATAGAGAGCAGCACCGACCACCTTGGCTAGTGTAAAAACCGGATATGTAGCTTCTCTACCCACCCAAATATTCTCCCTGATTCCACTTTTGAGCTGCTCCTCCTCCTCTTCTTCCTCTTCCCCCATTTTTCATCTATGTCAGGGTCTAATGGAAAAATAGGGAAAAAGCTTGAGGAGGCTTTTCAGGGATTGGCCCCACTACACAAGAAGAAGGAAGAGGGGCAGTGATGATCTGGTTGGGCCAGGGCCATGCAAGGCCACAGCTCACAGGGGATGCCAGTGATTCACACTAGAACCAGTATGACTAATGAAGGCTTGACATGGCAGTGGCCATGGAAGGACAGAGGGAAGAAGAAATGGAGTCTAGGACCATGTTGGTGAACCTATGGCATATGTGTTAGAACGGGCTTCTCCCCTCCTCCTCTCCACATGCGCCTGGGGATATTTCTCCCATCACCCTCCCCCTTTGCCCAGCAGCCCAATGGGAGTGCTTCCTCCCTCCCCTGTCGGGGTAAGGCAGTAGGCTTACATGTGGCATGAAGGTTGTAGTTTGGGCATTCAGTCTCTAAAAGGTTCACCATCACTGATCTAGGATGTACTGCTGCTGAAACCAGCTGTTCTTTTTTAAATTTTTTAAAATTTATTTATTTGATTAATTTAGAATATTTCCCCATGGTTACATGATTCATGTTCTTTCCCTCCTTTCCTCCCTCCCCACTCCTGTAGCCAATGAGCAGTTCCACTGGGTTTTACATGTATCATTGATCAAAATCTATTTTGAGTGATCATTTAGAGTCTACGTCCCCAATCATATCCCCATTGAACCATGTGATCAAGCAAATGTTTTTCTTCTGTGTTTCTGCTCCCACAGTTCTTGATGTGAATAACGTTCTTTCTTATAAGTCCCTCAGAACTGTCCTGGATCATTGCATTGTTGCTAGTAGAAAAGTCCATTCCATTCGATTGTGCCACAGTACATCAGTCTCTGTGTACAACTTTCTCCTGGTTCTGCTCCTTTCCTTTTGCTCTGCATCAATTCCTGGAAGTCTTTCCAGTTCACATGGAATTACTCCAATTTATTATTCCTTTGAGCACAGTAGTATTCCATCACCAGCAGATACCACAATTTGTTCAGGCATTCCCCAATCAAAGGGCATCCCTTCATTTTCCAATTTTTTGCCACCATAAAGAGCGTGACTATAAATATATAAAACTCTTTGGGTATAATCAAAGGGCAGGCAGTCACTTAAAGCCCTTTGGGCATAATTCTAAATTGCCTACCAGAATGGTTTGAAACCAGTTGTTCTGCAGAAACCCCAAATCACTGGCCCTTAAGAATCAAATAGGAAAGAGGTCACTTCACCTACACTCTTCTATTACCTATCAAAACAAAGCAGTCACAGCATCAGTCCCACTGAAAGGTTTGCTCCTCACATTTAAAAGGGCCTCATGACCTCCTTCATCAACCAAGTCTAAGCTGGAACAATACAGTATTTTTTTTTCATTTAATAATTTTTATTTTTTAGAAAAGTTAACATGGTTACATGATTCATGCTCTTACTTTCCCCTAACAATACAGTATTTAGCTTCTGGGGGATCCATGTTTTCTACTCAAATTGAGGATCATAATGGAGTAAAGTGAGCAGGCCCAGCTAGTGCAGGACAGTCTCCTGGCACAATCCCACCTATGCATACTGCCATTTGAGCACACAGCTCTGAGTCATAGGTCTGACCTTAAAATGACAAGCTAGAAAAACACCATATTCTTAGTTCATATAATTCTGGCAGCCTCAGCTCCTATATCAATATTAGAATAATAAAGTCATCCTGTGACCTTTCTCCCACCCACCCCCAACCTTTCAAAGCACAAGATGAAAACATCTATACTCCTAAATCAAAGTCTTTTCTTGTCTCTTGGTTCCTCTATTTTTAAAAAAGACAATCAAAATTGAAGATGGTTTATTAAAGTTGAGAAATGTATCTTCTTGCCTAGTTTTGTCACTGACACCCTCAGCTAGACTGAACCTGTCATTGTGTCTAAGTTTCTATATCTAGGAAATGAGAATAGAAAAAGTAATTCCTCTCATGGAGAACATTTTCAATATTCTTTTGGGGGCCTTGAGGGTGGGGGCTTGGAGACCATAAATCATTAAGATACTCTGAACAAGAGGTGCTCCATGATCACAGCTACTCTTGATTAGATGTTGGACCAAGGATTTTCCAGCCCAATTTTTGTCAATCAATCCATCCAACCAGTTTTAAGAAATGCCTGGTTCATTATAACAGAAAAGGAAAATGATAAATATTGGAGGGGATACAAGAAAATTTGGGACATTAATACACTATTGGTAGAGTTGTGATCTAATCCAAACATTCTGGAGAGCAATTTAGAACCATGCTCAAAGGACTCTAGAACTGTGCATACCCTTTAATCCATCAATACTATTACTAGGTCTATATCCCAAAGAGATCCAAAAAAGAGAAAAGGACCCATCTGAACAAAAACGTTTATTGCAGTTATTTTTTTCTGTGGCAGCAAAGAATTGGACATTCAGGGGTTGTCGATCAATTGGAAAACGGCTAAGCAAGTTGCAGTATATGATTGTGATGGAATACTATTGTGCTATAAGAAATGATGAGCAAACTTGGGGTAAATGACATCAGCAAGACAGTGTATGATAAACCCAAAGAGCCCAACTTTTGGGACATGAATCCACTATTTGACAAAAACTGCTGGGAAATTTGGAAAACAATATGGGAGAGATTAGGT